>NW_017162322.1:3647244-3675446 GCF_001652005.2 Ceratina calcarata | reverse complement strand
TTACTAGCTGTACTGCCATTGAGCTATATAAAACATCTAACCTAACCTCGTTTGCACTCGTCTGTCTGTGGTTGAAAGCACGTGCTGTTCGCGACACATTTCATCAAACGTAAAATATAAGTACAATTCGTAAAGTTTATAAAAAATGAACGCATCGGAGAATGGTGTTGCTCATAAGAGTCACAGAGAACGAAATGCTGGACGTAAAGCAGAGAAGAAGAAGGCCAAAAAGGATGGCCACGTTCAAGAGCTCACTGATAAACAGAAAAACCCGAAAGCTTTCACGTTTCATTCCGCGATCAAAGCTGAGAGGCGATTTAGACGTAAGCAAGATATAGAAACAAAGAAGCAGCATATACCACTGGTCGACAGGACACCCTTGGAACCTCCGCCGGTTCTGGTCGCGATTGTCGGCCCTCCGAAAGTAGGCAAATCTTTGTTGATCCAATGTCTGATCAAGAGCTTTGTAAAACAGCCGCTTACCAATATACTCGGTCCTGTTACCATCGTCGCTGGGAAAAAACGGAGAATTACATTCCTGGAATGTAACAACGACATAAACAGTATGATAGATATTGCCAAAGTAGCAGACTTAGTTCTGCTTCTGATCGACGCATCCTTTGGCTTTGAAATGGAGATATTCGAATTCCTGAACATTTGCCAAGTCCACGGTATGCCTAGGATCATGGGCGTTCTAACTCACCTGGACTTAATAAAGAATGCTAAACAGTTGAAGCGGACTAAGAAAACGTTGAAGCAGAGGTTCTGGACAGAAGTCTATGCCGGCGCCAAATTGTTCTATCTATCTGGATTAGTCCATGGGGAATACTTACGTACAGAAGTGAAAAATCTATCTAGATTCATATCTGTCATGAAGTTCCGACCTTTGACTTGGCGCACTATGCATCCATACATTCTCGTCGACAGAGTGGAAGATTTAACACCCCCAGAATTGATTAGGCAAAATTCTAAAGTTGATAGGACAATCAGTTTATATGGGTATACATAAATTTAATAAGACTACTTTGTTACATGTTCCAAAAATTAATTAATCTTGTTTATAGGTACGTGAGAGGTATCCCCTTGAACAAAGAAACGTCCATACATATTCCGGGCTGTGGAGACCTGAAAATGAAAGACATCAGCTTCCTACCAGATCCGTGCCCACTGCCGGAGGAATTGAAGAAACGGGCTTTGTTAGAAAAGGAACGACTGATATATGCACCTTTCTCTGGCGTAGGCGGCATAGTCTACGATAAAGACGCGGTTTACGTTGAACTTGGTGGCAGCCACTCGCACAAAGAAGAGGAAACTGGTTTGGTCGGTGCTCTAATGGACACGCAAGAGACATTGGATCAAAAGTTACAACATAGCGAGTTACAGTTGTTTAGTGATGCTGCTCCAATAAAGTCGCAAGATGTTGGTGAAAATGTAGATCGGTACATGGAAGAAGCTGTGATCGATAATGGGAGGATTAGAAGAAAGGTTTTATTCTCCGATTCCGAACTAACCAGGTCTTCTAATATGGAGGATAGCGAAAATGAAGCAACGGACAACGACGAAGATGAGCCAGAAGAAAATAATGACGACTCCATCGACAATGATATCGAGTCGGATGAAGAAATTAAAGTTAAGGATGTTGATAGTAAGAAAGGTGTTAAGAGAAAAAGAAAAAATGAATTAGGAAACGTTAAGAAAAAAAGAAATTCTGACTCCGAAAGTAATGACACACCTCTTACGAAAGACTCACTGAATGTTGAAGCAAATAGTATTTCAAATGTTTATCATTCCCTGAGCAAAGAATCGGATGTCTTGATAAAGAATAAGATTACCGAAGCGCTAAATCAATTGAATTCAAGATCGAGTAAAGTAGAGGAGATGGACATGGACGACGAAAGTTTTGATGAGCTTAGTGACGACGATTCACGAGCTGGATTAGAAATGGACGAGCTGGAAGCAGAATCTATGTCCGCCTCTGAGGAGGAGGAAGACAATGATGAAGATGAAGACGAGGATAAAGAAGGAATCGCAGATGAGCTAAAGTGGAAGACGAATTTAGCTGCGAAAGCTAAGAAGGCATACGAAAATCGGCAAAGAACTAATAAAACGAATATCATGAAGCTCGTTTACGGAGTGTTCGATAGAAATCGTGTGCAAGAGAAGGAAGAGGATGAGAAGGCCGATGAAAACGAAGAAATCGGTGGTATTTTCCGCGTGGTTCAAGAACAGCAGAAACAAAGGATACAAGAGCGAGAACTACAGAATCAAGAAGAGTCTATCTACTTCCCTGAAAGTCAGCGGGATTGGTTAATGGAGGAGAGTAAAGTACTCGTGATGAATCGTTTCGTAACCGGTAAATGGAAAGACTCGGAAGATGCAGAGGAACTCTTGAAAATGGACGATTTGGACGAGGAGGAATTGTACGGGGACTTCGAAGATCTGGAAACTGGGGAGAAGCATGAAGCGTTAAAAGAGTCTATATCCGATGAAATAGAGGAGAAGAAGAAGTTGCTTGAGAAGAAACAAAAGTTAAAAGAACAGTTTAATTTGGAGTACGACAACGGTGAAACTAAAACGTATTACGACGAGTTAAAACTGGAAGTTGAAAAACAAGCAAATCTTAATAAGTCTGAATTCGAAGGTCTGCTTGACGATGTCAGAGTACAATTAGAGGGTTATCGACCTGGGATGTACGTTCGCGTTGAAATTGAAACTGTGCCGTGCGAACTTATCACTCACTTGGATCCCACGTATCCCCTGATCATCGGTGGTCTTTTGCACGGCGAAGAGAACATTGGATACGTACAGACCCGAATAAAAAAGCATCGATGGTACCCAAAGATTCTGAAGAGCAGAGACCCGCTGATACTTTCCGTTGGCTGGCGCCGATTTCAGACGCTGCCAATTTTTGCCAAACTAGAGGACAATCTCAGAAATAGGATGTTGAAGTACACACCCGAGCACGTCGCCTGCATGACTCACTTCTGGGGCCCTATCACGCCGCAAGGTACAGGAGTTTTAGCAGTTCAAGACGTTGCAACGAGGACACCTGGATTTCGGATAGCGGCGACGGGTTCCATCGTAGAGATGGATAAGAGCACTCAAGTAATGAAGAAGCTGAAACTCACCGGCGTGCCGCTGAAGATTTACAAAAAGACCGCCTTCATTAAAGATATGTTCAATTCGGCGTTGGAAGTAGCAAAGTTCGAAGGTGCCAAGATAAAAACAGTCTCCGGCATACGCGGACAAATAAAGAAAGCCGTATCGAAACCAGAAGGATCTTTCCGAGCAACGTTCGAAGATAAGATTCTCTTGAGCGACATCGTCTTCTGTCGAACTTGGTACAAAGTCGATGTACCGAAATTTTATAATCCAGTCACGTCGCTCTTATTACCGCCCGAAGAGAAGAATCTCTGGCAAGGGATGAAAACGACCGGCCAGTTGAAGAGAGAGAAGAACATACATATGCCGGCTAACAAAGATTCTATGTACACGCCTGTTGAAAGAGAGCCGAAAGTGTTCAGACCTTTGTCTATACCTCGAAGTTTGCAGAAGGAACTACCGTATAAAGACAAGCCGAAATTAATACCGGCTGGCAAGCACAAGCAGAATAGAGTGGCTGTGATAAGAGAACCGGAGGAAGCGAATGTAGCCAAGTTGATAAAGATGATCAAAACAAATTACGCGTACAAGCAGAAACAACTGAAGATAGCTACCAAACAAAGAATACGAGCGCATCGAGCTGAGATTAAAGCCGTGGAAGCGCGAAAACTTAAACGACAGAAAGAGTTGAAGAAGCACGTGTTCAGGGAACTCAGTAAATTAGAAAAGAAAAAGAAGTCTTAACGTTCGTAAGATGTAGTGCTCCGTGAGTAAGACAACTGTTATTTAATTTCTTTTATGAAGTATTCCTACGCGTAGGAATGTGTGTACAAAGGAGAGACCAGGCTGAATTTGTCAAAATATTTGTTTTATTGGAAACATTTTAGATAAGTTATAATGTCGTTATATATTATGAAAATATATTAGCCCATAAAAAATAGCAACAATCTTTATATTCGATGATCTTATAATATAGCTTGTGATCCACGCCACGAAGCGATGGTGTGATGTCCCGTTGAATAATTGTCCCCACTCTAAAGCCAGAGAAATAAATGTATGTTTTTTAAGGAACACAGGATGTGTACATCTTATTGTTGTCAGTTTACCTGCGTTAACATCAGCAGTTCATCTTGCGTGTCGACGATTTTAACAGGGAATGGAGAACCAGGTACATGAACGCCTGCCCAACGAATTTCGACTCTGTAATCGCCTGGCTCCGTTGGATCGTACCGACAAAGTATTATGCGATCCTTCTGAGTTTCTCTTTGCATTTCGACCCTAAACGCTCCCTTGGGCCCGCGTACTCTCACCGTTAACTGGCCAGCCCCGGCACCGCGAGTATCGCAAATGAACCGCGACTGAAACGTCGCCAAGACCCCGTGTTCGATTCCCGGTCCATAAACGCGAACCTTCGATGCATCCGGAGCTCCGGACACGCGTAACGTGAACGGAGAGCCTGGGACGTGTTCTCCAGCGTATTTAATCGTTAATGCATGTCGCCCAGCCTCCTGAGGCTTCACGTTTAACGTGAAAGTCGCATCACCGTGATCGTACAATTCACAGTACGCTACTTTGTGAGGGCCGACACAATGTGCCGTCAATTCACCTAAATATTTAAAGACATTTAATGATCGGTCAACTTGAAAACGAGTATATACATAATTCGCGTACCAGGACCCGCTCGTCTTGTGTCGATGAAACTTCGTATTTCTTGTCCCACTATACCGTGCTTCAGTCCATCTCCGGAACAAATAACTCGCGACGCGTCGGCCACGCTCGTTACGCTTATTTGCAAAGGACACCCTTTCAACTGCCTTCCGTTCCAAGACACCGTCATTAACAGAGGATCGGGTGTTAACGGAATATAACTTGCTCGATAGACACTGTCCCCCAAATGTTGCAAATTTACGTTCAGTTCGCTGGTCGGTGAGAACAGTTGAACCTTCGGCGTTCCCGCGCCAGCTTGAGAACCATCTATCGTGAAACTAACTTCTTCTCCGCATTTAGCTGACGTTAATCCTCTTCCTCTGAGCAAGACACGGCTCGTGTCTTGAACAGGTGCCTAGATATAAAAAATAAACTTGATCTGCTGATACCGTAATATAAATTTAAACTTGTATACATATATCAATTACCTCTGAGTCCTGAATAACCGCCAGCTTCGGAGCACCTGGGAATGGTATTCCATTGAAAAAGATTTCTAAACGATATTCTCCGCCGTTCAATTGGGGCGGGATAAGTTTCAGTCTATTATTCGAAGTCATTTCAAAGGACAGTTTGTGATCTCCTATTTTCCCGGAGAGTTCGCCAGGTCCTGCTTCGGCAGTATCGAAACTGATTTTATTCGAAGGATGTATCTTCAATCGGCCGTGGTCGTCACAAACGGCCGACCAACCCCCGATCACGCGAAGATTCCGCGTGTCTATAATTTTCGGATGCCACGGAGATCCCGGAAGCTGTTGACCAGCGGAGACGACTCTGATGTCGAACACTCCGACTTCTGTTGGCACATAAGAAACGTTCCAAGTTCCTGGATTAGCCCCAGCTTCGATAATCGCTTTTGAAACACTGTCTGGACCATCCACCTGTGGGAAGACTCAACTGAATTGCAATTCGATTTACACCCACATCGAATACTAGAGTATACTGCACCTGCACTGCCGGAGGGCTTCTCGTACCAGTAACGATGAAATGTGCTGTTTTATCTACATGACCGTTTAACAAGCCTTCTCCCTTCGCGCGAGCTTGGCCAGTTGCGTCAACTGCACACATCAGTGGACTACCGGGTATAGGATATCCGCCTGAAGAAAAACAGATATACGCAAGAATTTATGAACGCAATGTGTATTCATATCAATCTTACCATACGTGATGTTGATCATATATGTGCCAGGCACGCTAGGAGAAAATTCCACCATTTCAGCACCGTCGTTAAGCGGCGTGACTTGTAACGGAAGTTCTTGGCCCAACGGACTCGTTGCTACTACGTCTAAATCGGCTATTCCAGCATCCGCCTTTATTACTAAAAACAATTAACGATTATTACGATTCGACGAAAGAAAATAATGTTCGTTTAAAAATACCTTTAAAGGCGATGTGATCGTGGACGGATACTGTCATCGGACCCAGTTCTTGTACTTTCACTTTAGAAACGTCAAAAGCTTGGCAGAAAAAAGGTGAACCCAACACTGGTTTCGTGCCTTGTAAGACATCGATCTTATAAGTCCCTAATGCGATCGAATATTCTCATTAATAAATATGTATATAATGGTATTACACACTAGAAAGGATCACTCATTATAAATCATACGTACCGACAGTATTCGTTGTAAACTCAGCGAGCAAGTTTCCATCCCGATGCTGATAACATCGAACTGGAACCGCGTTACCTTGCGGCCCGCTGATCACAACGTCGAATTCCTTCCCAGGCCGACCTAAAGTTTCGATGGTGAACGAAGTTACCTTGCCAACGCACGATTGGTACAGCCCTAATCCAGTCGCTGTTACTTCTCTCCCACCTGTGGGACTACGAACAGTCACGTCCAGAGGACTTCCTGAAAGGAAACGATACAAAAAATACGTTGAGCAAGTTGAAGTTACGAGGAATTATCGAATGTGTACCTGATATATGAACTTCGTTATATTTGATGTGAACTTTATGAGGAGCTGCTCGCGTGGGATGAAATATGATTTCGTAGTGCCCGTTCTCCCCCTCTCTGACAACGCTGTCGACATCGGATCCAGCTGCGCGCACGTTCGAAGTCAGCTTCCCAGGTCCGGCATCCTTAGACGCGATCACTGTAATGGATCCTGGTCGATGACAAACTACATCCGATATTTCTTTAATCGTTACTTTCCCAGGATCGAAAGCTTGAAGCGTTTGAGAACTGATTATCTTATGACCATCGCTGAACGTCACACTGTAAGTTCCAACTTGTCGCGTTCGAATCTCTACTCGATACAGATTAGGCGATAACTTGGTCAATGTACAAGGGATGATGATCCCATCGGGACCTGTGATCTCGGCAGATACAGGTCCTTCCAAGCCTGGCATTTCCAAGTCCATATACGCCGTGTTCCCTACGCGAATCATGGACGGCCCGTCTAACATTGTACTGACAACTGGACACTTGAACGGACTCCCTATCGGAAATAATTATAGTATCCAATGAGAAGGCCACAAGATGAGAAACAATATGAGAGTACTTACCTGGTACGTTGTCGTCATTAAAACTAATATTAACATAATGAGTACTGGTAGTTTGGGGGACGAACGTTACATCGTATAATCCCCGTGCGCAAGCAACAACTTCGGCTTTAACTGTATTGTTCTCCGTGCTAACTACTAACTCCAATGTACCCTCGCCAGCTTCTGCGGCATCGACGGTAAACGTCGTAGCTTGACCTAAGAAAGCTTCCGTAAGGCCCGACACATGAACCTACATCCATTTTTATATGATAACGATTTATAATCAAATAGCTCAAATAGATCAAAAATAGAGACCAGTTTAATGTATACATATAAATGAAGTTACCTTTGTAACATCGTATATGTTGCAAGCAAATGGAGAGCCTTTCACGTGTTCACCGTCGACTAGTACACTGATATTATGTCTACCCACTTCGGTAGATACAAAGCTGATGTTGTATTTTCCGTCTATTGGTTCTATCGTAATGGGAAGAGATATATTTGACGGCGGTGTTACGATCACGTCGCAGTTCGTCGACGGACCCTGCGGGTCCACAACGAAAGACATCAACTGCTTGACGGCTCCCATTTTTAAACTGTGACCCGTGACCACGGCTTGACCTGCGCCAACTATCTTACAGGTGAACGGTGAACCTGAAACGTTAGATCGAGAAGTTGCAATTCTCGTAGATATTTCGTTACACCTTCGGTGTACGTGTATCTGTACCAGGAACGGGTTCTCCGTTGAAACGAACGCTGAGACTATGCACAGCAGCTTCTTGCGGTTTGAAATTAACTCGAAACTTCGCATTCCCTTCACTCTGTACATAATACGGCACGTTTTTCCCATTCACGGTTACAATAATCTCGAGATTACCAGCACCCGCTTGACTAGCATTGACTAAAAATAGGATACATGTACGTCGAGAATTAAAGACAATTATTACGTGTTACTTACTGCTAAAAAAGACTGGTTTGCCGACGACACCGCTATTTATATCTGTCACTTTTACTTTGTCGGCGTTATAAGCTTTCACCAAGAACGGACTACCTTCGACGTGTGATCCATTTATCTTTACCTCAACACTGTGATCACCTACGAAATTATATAATCGTAAAAACTATGCTCATATTTTTAATCATCGCCTGTTGTTTCTTCTTGTTGGTCTTTACGTACCAACGTCTTTTGGTGTGAATCCTGCGGTGTAAGACCCTTGTCCACTCGGTTTAACATGAACCGGCAAACTCACTCTTGTCGGGGAGAGAACTTCTACGGTCGGAGTCCCTAAGGACGGATCTGCCTCTATCGTGAATGTCGTCAGACGGTTCACGGACACTTTCTCCAGTCCTTCCGTTATCACCACTTTAGCTGTATCGCTCACCTAGTAATTCGCAACTTTCGAAAATCGTTCCTAATAAAAAGTAGTATAATAGAAATACATACCTGACACGTAAAGGGACTACCAGGCACATCTTCCCCGTTAAACCTCAAGTCCACCGTATGCGCAATTGCCTCCCGCGGTGTGAACGATATCGCGTACGTGTGCGGGCCTTGAGCTTGAGCAGACGTAGGCACGCGACCACCGTTCACCGTCACGTGCAAATTCCCCGCGCCTGCCTGGCTGGTTTCGACTGACAACGAGAAACCGATGAACGATGATTCTCCTTAGACAGTATATTTTAAATACTTTGATCGTAGTACCTAAGAAAGTTACGGGTATTCCAATGACCCCGTGTTTAGCAGCCTTCACTTTGATGGCGGTCACGTCGTACACTTTGCAGCTGAACGGGCTACCGATTACGGGAACATTCCGATGGCTTACTGAAATTCTATGTTCCCCAACTACTCGCGGCGTAAACGCCACGGTGCACGTTGTATCTTTGTTGTCTGTGACTTGAGCTGGTACGGCCTGTCCGTTGGGTCCTATCAAGTCCGCCGGTTAGTTGTTTAATACAATTTAGTCAGCCAACTACTGGGGTGGGATCACGGGGACACACCGAACGACTGGGATCTTACGCGAGCTTATCAAGTTCTCATTCAATGTTAAAGCTAATAAGCTACTTCTAATTGACGGAAGCGATGCAAGTATGTACAATGAAAAAACTATTAGGAATATTTAAATACAAATCTGATAAAGTATTAGTTCGCTTGCATCATCTGATAATTTCTGATTGAATGATTGTTAATATGACTATTTGTTATTCTGCAATGATACGTAATCTGAAGCGGAATGTATTAAGACCTCTGCATCATTTCGTTATACATGGTAATTGTTTATGTACACGGAATCTCTGATTAAAGAATTTAAAAACTGTACGCTAGAACAATTAAAGATTAAAATTAATGATACATAGCACCATGGGGATGGCTATCACGCATGTAGTATACATCTCATTTCGATTTAGCAATAGAAACTAAAATCATACGTTAGTCACCACTTGAACAGCTGCATATCAAAGTAGGATCGATACATTATACTTGAATGTGATAATCAGTGATAGAGCGCAAAGTATATTCCTACGGTAGAACAATTTGTAAAAAGACATCAAGTTAGAAGACCCACCACCAATTATTGGATAAGTCCATTACTAAGATAAAAGAGAGATTAGTTTTGTTTGAAAAGTCTAGTAATGTCGTAGTCTGAAAGCTGGCCGACCTGTAACAAAGAGAGAATTGCTCTCAAGCCAGAGATTAACAAGACAGGTAAACACAGAGATAGAACGTCGTGCAATTTCACACCGTAAATTAATTGACAATATTTATCAGACACAGTTATTAAATAATAAATATAACATAAACGGTGCTTAGACATGTTTCCGGTGGTCAGTGAGACCGATGTGCGTCTGTTGCAAAAATCTCGTCGAAATAAGATATAATAACGAAGGAATATTGAACGTAGAGCGTGGGATTGCTGTGACACTTGTGCAGTATTTGATCGAAAGATACACATGCGTTATACACCTGTTAACGTAGAGTAACGGGAGAGAAAAATGAATGTACCTTCAACATTAACTTCTAAATCTTCTAAGCTACCGGCAACATTGCTGACGGTAAGAAAACTTTGTCGTCCTAATCCAGCACTGCTCAATGCCTGCCCGCTCACTGTTACATGGCTATCACCACCTACCCGAGTCACGATCGGGCAGCCTGGCACTGTCCGTTTATTGAACGCTATATTGATTATGTGTTCGCACGCTTCGAACGGTACGAAGCTAACCGAGAAACGTGCATTTCCTTGTGGAGTGACCTGAGTAGGTATATTCTGATTGTGAGCCGATATCGTGATTTCTAAATTTCCCTCGCCAGCTTGACTCGCATCAACTATCAAACATAAAACGATTGAAAATAAACCGTAGAAAATAATGAGTTATCAGTTATCATTCCGGTTTTACACACCGGTGAAGTGTGTTGGCTGGCCGACGCTAGATCTAGCCACTGGACCGATCAACACTTTGTCCGCGTTGAACGCTTTAGCCAGAAACGGTGTTCCGTTCACGGGATGACCGTTGTACTCGACGCTGACAGAGTGAACGCCGACGTCTCTCGGGATAAATTCCGCGGTAAAACCGCTTTTTATATCTCCAGTTACTTTCACAGGCAATTCGCTATTCGGCCCTAGAAAAAGATGTGGATTTAGCAACACGAAACTTCTTCACTATTACATAACACGAATTTATGTAATCTCCTTGATCACCTCGCACAGAGACAGCGAGTTCTGCACTTCCACTACCGTCGACTCTCATATGAAAAGTGGCAGGCTGGTCCACTGGAATCAGTTCCAAGTGATTTAAACTTAATGTCACTCGACTGGTGTCGGAGACGTTACAAATGAAGGGACATCCTTTCACTGCCTCCCCATTGAATTTGATATCGATGTAATGTGGCTTAGCGATCTCCGGTGTAAAAGACACCAGGCACCGGCCTCCTCCTACTACTTGAACGTGATTAGGCACTTCTCCTTCGTTAATAGATATTTCAAGTTGTCCTTCTCCAGCAGCACTGGCATCGACTACAAAGTTACAAAAGTTCCAGCCTCGGCGATTCTTATTGGTTTTTTGCTTTCTTTTACCTCTGAACTGGCAGGCATGTCCCACTACAGCACTGGGTATGTCAGTGACTTGGATTAAACTGCTGTTGTACACCTTGGCCACCAACGGTCCTGCCGGTAGCTTTTGTCCCGCGATGGTTACTTCGACGAGATGACTGCCCACCTCTATCGGAGTGAATTCAACGCGGAACTCCCCTGGCCTCCCTGGCTCTTCATCGATCCTCGCTGGTATATGCCTCTTAGAAGGTGCTGAAAGTACATATTTTATAAAAAAAAGTCCTTAGTCCATAACATATAAATTACGGACACTCACTTATGATTTGGACATCGATTTCATTGCTGTTAAATCCAAGGGCAGACAGTTCGAAAATTGCCGAACTACCAGCGGGCACTAATCTCATCGAGTCCCCGATTACTGACATCTTTGGGGCCGGCATGATGCCCACATGCCAGGGTGACCCTGTTAATTTTTCAATAATTATAACTTGAAATAGGAACGAAATGGTTTAAAACGATTTCATGTACAACGGTGTATTATAGTTTAACAATATTTGAACAATCGGGGATTGGTTGGTTTCGTTTAAAATGAGAAAAGAATTGACTCGTTGTTTCGAACGTGAATTAAATTTCAAGTTTCCGGAAGTGCAACGCGACTCCAATCAGACTCTCTAACCTTCGCAAGTAGTATATAAGAACACGCGCAAACCGTAGAATAAGATGACTTTCATAACTACCGCGGGAAGATATATAAGAATAAATTCAATTAGATAAAGATTGGTGACGCGAGGCATGGAAAAACGAATTACCTCTTCTATTAGGTTTATTATCAAAATAAGAAACCTGGAAAAACGCTAAAGACCTTAAGAGAAAAAATGTATAAAAGTTATAAATGGGATGCAAATAAGTTGTACTCAATAACGGGGAGTGGGAAGACACGAATCGAATATATATTGATCAATAAGGCTCCATTATGGAATTCGCTTCGATCTCGGCCATAAGTAGAAACAGATAACGAGTGTTTTCACAGTCGTACGCGCACTAATTCGAGTACGGTCGTATGATTTCTACGAAACACTTGTCGCGGCTGAGTTCCTCGAATATCCATCTTCGGTACAATTTAAAAACCGCACGAGGAACGAATCGAACGATCGAGAAGATCGTAGGATTATAGTATATGTAGGTTCAGTCTCTTGATGGAGTAACGTCAGCAGATCGCGATTCACGACAGAGTCAAACGAGTCGAGTGACGGGACGAGCGTAGCTGTTGCTGCCACTGGCCACTACTACTACCGAGTTCCTGTTCAGGCCCAAAACCAGGGCCGTGTTTCACTCGGCACGCGCTCAACAATTTTCTTTCACGTTCCCCCCCACCCGTCACCTGATTCAATCGAATTCCACCGATTCCTGCTCTTCGTATTTAATCATTCCTCGCGAGAAAAAAACATTATCCTGTTCGGAAAATCGCTGTGCAACGCAGACCGAAGTAGGGCTTCGAAAGAACGTGATACGACTATGTTCTCCCGTTCTCTTCTTGCTTCTTCGACCGGCTACGATCCACACGTTCACGGGATACCTGATCTGCGTATTTCGATACTTTAAGGTCGGCCGCAAATAGAAATCACTGTACATGAAACGAAATTACTTTCATGAAACTCGGGTCAAAGAAAAAGGTGTCACTCTGAATGCTTTAATGATAGTTCATTCGAATTTAGGAAGTCTACTCATCCAAACGTAAAAAAGCGCGATCTTTCACGAACTGGATTTATGGTAATCCGATTTTTATTCGGTGAATACCGGAATGAATGTTTACATACTATGGAACTCGCATTGCGATCGCGCCTGGATTAACAGAGATGAAATTGATTAAGAACAGAGGGGAATTAACAAGTAATTTTCGAATGCTCTTCCGTCATCCTGTGCCAGTGATATCATTGAGATTCTTTTTTCATTCTAGATTGCTTTGCGCTACATTCTTAACGACGAAAGTTACATTGAAGATACTATGGCTCATGAATCGCTTGCATTCCTTCACATAACGGGTTTAATAGGAAGGGGAATCTTCCAAAATTTTCAAAAAATTTTCCTACTCCACGCCTCGGAATAAATAATTCACTCATCGATTTCGTGAGATGTTCCCGAGTCTGATACGCTCTGAGAAAAAAACATTCATTGAAACAGCATCGCGGCAGTAAATTAAAATCGATTGAACTGAATGCCCGGTGACATACCATATTAAGAAGGCAGGAATGTTACGTGAATCACATTCCTTATTACGGCATAGCACGTTTTCCTTTTGTAAATACGTGCCTTTTTCATAGCGACGTAATTAAAGGTAATCGAAATTTTCATGCTTAGTATACATTCTAATCGAGCGTTACGGTAATTTGCACATCACTTGCACGTAGAAATTATAATCGCGCGCTATAAGGCACCTGCGCTGTGTTTTACATAACGTTCATTATCATTTGTATCAGATTTTGTACGATTTCTTCAACGAATACCAGGGACAAATCTCGTAGAAGTATATTTGCAAAAATTGTTACGCAGTATGTGCAGTTACTTGGAGATTACGTTTATCTCCATGTAGGCAGGGACCGACTAGGTATCTCCATTCGCAGCCAAATACGTCCGCAAGCATATAGACTTTAGAGACCACACCTACGTCTTCTATGAAATTCCCTTCTAGCTAATTATAGTAATAACTTCATCCGGTAAATATTATTTAAAAAAGGCGTAAGTACCAAAAAACAAATTGAAGAAGAAGAATCAATTTACGGTATCGCTGCAAGAATGCAACGTGAAGTCATGATAATAGAATGTATCAGGGAGGAATATGTCTAATGTATTTCCCACGTTGTTATAATGAATTCCTCGCGTAGAAGTAAATGACAAAAACGGGATCTTGGTAGTTAAGCGGCCGCGCTATCCATTGTGCTTCGTTTGGTAAATGAAAGGAAAAAATTGAAGAAAGAAAGGAAACGATGACGTCGTATATGTGTCAGTGGGACATCACGTGGATGCGTGAAATCGCAAGTCAATGACCTGATCAATGACCTCTTGTCTTGAACGGTGCACCATTCGTACTTGGAAAGGTAAGATAACGTCCAAGTAAATGGTCGATTGCAATTCTCGTACGAATTCTTATCGGAATACACGTTTTACGAGAGACTAGAATTGAACTGTGTCCGAATAATCGACACGATTTTACGAGGCACTTTTATTTCAGTAAATCAACATTTTTAAATGTACGATATTATTATACAAAGGCGATTTACTTTCACTAAGAAAGATCGATTCGCGAAAGTAGATTGAAAGGAAAGTGTCGATTAAATTGTTATAATCCTCCGGTTTATCGTCATTAAGTAACTTTTTATTACGCTGCATCCGTGGGCTTCGTGTTAAAAAGAATAAAATGAAAAACTACTTACCGGGGACGACTTCGCCGTTGAATGTCATTTCTACGACGTGTACAACAGCTTCGTGGGGTACGAACGATGCCAGAAATCGTTGACTACCCAGTGCCCTGACGAAACTAGTTACGTGACCGCCATTCACGAGAATCTCTAGATTTCCAGATCCGGCTTTCGATCCGTCAACTGCAAAAATGCATGTGCAGGCAACGTGAATTGCAATGTTCTCCAATAACAGTTAATAAGATTTTGGATCCTTACTTTCAAATTCTACGGGTTGATTAACAATGCCATTCGGAATGTTCCCAACTTGAATAGCGCGAGCATTGTATGCCTGTGATCTAGAACAATGATTCAATTTTACCCTCGATTCAAACGCGTCAAAGTACGTCTGAGATAAAGTGAACGAACCTAAACGGAGAACCCTGTATGTGCTGTCCGTTTACTAAAATTTGTATGACATGTTCGCCAACTTCTTCGGCGACTATCGTGTACGTTAATCCTCGGAGTGTCGATTTTTGTACAGGGATTACTTTACCACTAGGGCCTGCGACGTACATTAATTATATTAAATACTACGTTTAATTCAGAGCGTTAGAAATAAACGAACCAACTTACCAGAAATGGTAACGGTAACTTTATTGGGATCTACAGTTGGATCTACGGTAAAAGTAGCCGGCTTATGAATCGGTAAAATTTCGAGCGCGTTTCCGCTCACGAGTTCGTAATTCTTGGCCTGCATCGACGAATTCTGGATTCCGTTATTGGAATATTGATCATGCGCTTCGTCCGCGATATCAACGGTTTTGTAATAATTATTATTCTTATTTTTAAGGATGCCATGCGTTTGCGGCCGAGTATTAGGATTCTCATTGTACTTTTGAGATGTGCTGTATTCCGAGCTTGAAAGTTTCGTTATGTTATGAGTGTGCGAAACATTCTTCGAACCGTAACTCTGAGTATTCTTATAATTGTTATTGAAATAACTCGAATTTGTTTTATTCTCGGCGGCAGAGCTGTTCGCTAGATTGGCAAGGGATTCTAAACTGTCGTAGGACAACAGAGATTTGGTTTTTTCTATAGCATCCCATGAATCGCGTCTAGAGGAGCCGCCGACCATCGACGATACCCTCACGTTGCTGCTCGTGTCAACGATTCCATTGTCCGTGGTGTCTTTCCTGTTGTAGCCGCTGTCTTTGTCGCTTCTTGGACTGAAGTTCCTGTTAATAGGACTTTGAGTCGCGCTACGGTACATCATTGGGCTCCGATTCGGCGACCGAGATCTCTTTAGCGACCCAGAGCTATAAATTTCTCGAGACTCCTTGATAATCGGTGAATATCGTGGAACGTGTGCAGTTGGACTTGAGTTTGGAGAAAGGGATCTGCTCGTCGCGTTAGATATATAAACATCCTTCGATTCCTTCGTAAAGCTAGGGCTCTGCACGGTCGGGGATCTTGATTGATTGTGTGTAACGGTAGTAGAATAAATTTCTTTCGTGTCTTTAACCATCGATGGACTATGGAGATTTCGCGAGACAGGACTGTGACTATGATTCGGGGATCGAGCGTGATTGAAAGAAGTAGTCGTATGATAAGTCGAGCTCGAGTTCTCCATCGAATAATTGTTCGACGTTTTATAAGCGGAGGCAGTCTGCTGCACGGGAGAGTATTCGCGCACGTGCGTTGGACTCGATAATTTATTCGTGGAAGAATAGGTCTTCTGTTGGATGGAACTCGAACGTTCAATTCCACCCGACACGTTCAGTCCATTCATTCGCCTTTCTAACGAAGATAACTTCGATCTGTCGAGGCTGGACTCTTTCGATCTTCTCGACCCCCTCTGCGTTCCCACTCGGATAGAAAATGGGGAGCCGCGAACATCGGAACCATTAAAATACACGTAAACTCTATACTTTCCAGAATCAGCCGGAAGAAACGTAATTCGGTATTGCATATTTCCGAAGTCTTCCATTCGGAAGGGTATGGATTGCTTATCGTGCACTAAGTCTATTATTACATCGCCAAGACCTCCGGTTCCGGCTGCATCGACGATGAATGAGAACGACTCCCCGGGTAGAGCACCTTCCGTGTCCAACAGCTGTAAACATTTCTTAATATCGATCGAAGAACAATTTAATAAAATATGGTACGACAAAATCTTATGCACCTTTATCCCGTTTGGATCAAATACGAAGCACGTGAACGGTCCGCCTTGTATGTGATTTCCTTTGTGCGTTATCGCAATTGTCCACTCTCCCGTTTCGTCGGGTTGAAAGGTCGCGGTGTGCACTCCATCGTTTTCCTTGACTGGACACGGCAGAGATCTCCCAGTTGGAGACCGTGCAGTTACATCAATGCCATCATGACTAGTTCCTAAAATTATTTCATAAATCTGCATTCCTCTTGTTCACATTCTTCCATCTAACTTTCTAAGCGTGATTCTTACCGTAACTGTTGACTAGAACTTCGACGACAGATCCAATAGCACACGGATCCATACCAGGTGATTTAATTTTGGTTAAAGGAGGTAAAACTCTGAAATAATAGGGACATCCGTCTACTAACTCTCCGTCGTTATATACCTTTAACTGTAACGTAAATAATAACGGACTTCGTGTATCGATTTATCCATTAAACTTCGAAGAGTAACGAAATAGGTAAATGGACGAGGAATTACCTTATGCATTCCAACTTCCGTAGGTACGAACGTTCCCTTTCCGTGAAGACCGTTCCACGTCAGCCTACACTCTACTCGTCCGCTCGGACTTACGACCTCGCCACGTACTTCCCTGGTATTTACTTCTTTGGTAAGAATTTCTAATCTGAAATGCGCCTGGAAATAATAATTTCAATGTCTTAAGATGAACGGACGCGTACAATGAGAGGGACAAGTAACAATCAACCAACTAACCGGCTGTTGCACTCTAGCGGAAGTGCTGTCGATGTGTACAGCAATCTGTTTGCTCGCTTGAGGGCGAGGCTTCACCCATTGAAAGTGCGCCGCGTATGCCATTACGCCCAGATGTTCCACATTTTGATCTGCCATGTCTCTCGCCTTCAGGAGAGGCTCTACGCCCAGTTTCTTAGCCCCGTCGATACCTTTTAACAAATATAAATGAACGAGGCATCGAATACGAGAAATCATATTTATTGATATTTACCCATTTGGATATTATGCTCCCACGCTGAAGAGTCCGTGTCGATCTTCTCGTAAGCCGGGGCAGGTCCGCCCAAATTCCTGACGATACTGCATAAAACTCTCCCGTCATTCCAATCGGTCTACGGGAATAACGATTTCTAATTAGGCGAACGCTCGTAGCATAATCTCACGCCAGCGGATATTAATTTACCGTAAAGTTTTGTACTGGATGATGAGGTAATTGCGAGTTAACCCATCGTAACGTCGAGTGAAAACCCGGTGAGCCTTCCTTCATGAAGTACGATAAGTAGGTCATTCCCGATAGTTCGTCCAAATATGGTGACGCAAGGTATTCAGGTTCCAACACTATAGGTATGTCGAATTCACGTTTGGAGATCTCCATAGCTTTTCGACAATTGTACACGCTATAAATAAAAAGTGCAATTATTCACTTTCGACATAGGAAACATTTAAATTTCCCTTTCGCCGGGATGAAGCCGTACCTATCGTTGGGATTGAGCCGTCGCCAGTGAGGGAACAGACCTGGCTGGCAGTAATCGAGTAACGCGCTTAGGTAAACGCCGGAATTCCAGTCAGTGGTGAAGTTATTCACTCTACACTCCGGCAAAACGGCCTGTATCAAGTAAATAAAGGAGATGTCTCTCTTTAATTGTCTGGTCATCAGTCACTGTTAGGAGGAGGTGACTTAGGCGATTACGCGTACTGACCTTGAGCCATGCGAGCATAAGTTTCCTTGGAGGGAACTTAGACTTGCCTATTTGGTATCTCACAATGAGTGACCATATCAGACCAAGGATCAATTTCAAGTTTCCATTGACGATATCCACGTTACCTGCAAGAGACACGCTTAATATAACGTTATTTTAATAACCAGCGTTCATTCGCCTCGTTGAAAGAATTATAAAAGCTGGTTAATGTATTAAAAACGCGCATTGCTCTCATCAGTAGTATTAGAAATTAAATTAGCTGTTAGACACACGGCTGTGTAATTATAATAGCGCTACGCTCTACGCTACGGTCTCGTAGGCGCTGATAGAATACAAGAAAGGCAATGACCTCGAAGTATGATTTGCAAGCAATAATGTCACAACTGTAGATGATCTATTGGAATTAATTAAAAAAATAAGTGGAACGTAGGAACGTATATTTTACAAGTATGAAGTGCGTTTTCAACGTTGATCTACATTTAACTACATATTACGTTTATCGCAACGTGAGTCATACTAATGCAAGCCAAACACGATCTATGCATATTTTATCGTCAGCCGCAAAGGAACCTAAAGTATCTACTATTTTATTAATTTAGTCGTCGCTCCATTGCTATAACAGTGATGTAATTGACCGTTCGAACATGTTTCGTATGTGAGTAATTGATATAATTAAAGATCGTACTCACCGATGTTGACGAGTTTTACGCCGTCAGCTTCGATGGCCTGAAGAGCCGTTGAAACATTTTCCAAATGATGATGCTGATTCGCAGGCCTGGGATTCCATCGGGGCAGACGTCGTTTGGTGAGCACCTCGACGAGAGCGCATAATCGTGTACCGTCCCGAAAATCTTCGACGAGATCGATCACGGGACCGTTCGCAACATCGACGGCGTGCTTTAAATGCTCGTTCACCCAATTTCGAAATGTGTTCGCTTGAATCTCCACCCACAGATCCTCGTGTCCTTTGATGGGCATTCCCTTCGCGGCCGTGCCCTCGGCAGACCGGGCCATCAGACCTACCAATTCCTCTGGTCGCAATTGCTCGGATGATTCCATTTTTCCTATTAATTAAAAATCGTCCTCAAAGATATCTGCTGATACGTACACAGGAACACTCAATCGGGTTCATTTTACGAAAGTGAATTATAGATCAAAGAGCGCAATTAATGATGGGAGAATATAAGTAATGGGTAATAGCAAAATTGATTACCTTAAAACAATCTGCTCACTTCTCACGTGCAAGATCTACTTAGAATTATTTGAATGTAGGAAACAGTTAGCATACCGCTCGAGAGAAGATCATTAGAAAAAATTTGTTCCAGTGAAAGTGTTTGCACGAGCTTCGCTATTCTGTTGCACAGATAATTTGCATACCTCGGCGAAACGGGGAACAACAAAACGTGCGAACGTTATTTTTGATATTCCAATAGCGAAAGCCTAATTATTATTTGCTTTACATTACTAACATGGTACACGTGTTGGAGGCATTGATTCGATGCGTTATTTATGCTGTTACGTTATGACATCACTGCTCTCTCAAAACCTTGTTCAACCGGTGATGCTTACGTAAGTGCGTAAAAATTTTGTACACAAGTATAGTCAACGTTTTCACGTTCTGGCAAAAAACGATTGTTGAAGACTTAGTTTTCGCTAAAGAAACAGAAGCAAATACCACAACGGGTGGTTCTACAGTATAATAGAAGAAGCGTTTAGAAGTGCCAGTGTGAATTGTATAAACAAGAACGAGTCGAGTTCAACTTACTGCGATAACGTGCAGTGCATTTACGAGTTTCCAGTAATTAACTATGATTATGTTTGACACATATCTTTTGGTTTATTGTTAGATATCAATCAATCATAAGACAATACGAAATATACATTCCCCTTTCGTGGGAAACTTCAATAGAGCACAGGATATAGCTGCTCATTTATGGTGCTGTACTTTTAATCACTCGCGTTTTCGCAGGCCTCGACGTCGCTTCAGATCAATTCAAATTTGTAGACCGGTCAAGCTTCACGAAACCAAATACTTAAATACTTGTCAATAATAATCAGTGAAGTAATACGAACGTACTTCGAAAGAGCGCGATTACTACAGATTAATTCAAAGAAGCTATTCAAGAAATGCAGAAAGATCTAGTTCGTTCGCAACCACGATCGATCTTCGGGCACCTAACAATCTTTACCTCGTTGCACCGTATATTTATCTCACAGAATTAAGTATCTAAGAATGTTTAGTATGAGAACCGATATTTACGTCGTTGTGAAGCTCCTGACTGCGGGATCTCGGGAAACCGTTCCTCAACACCGGTCCTCGTTCATACGACTTTTTTCAAAAAGACCGCTTCGCTCGTTGCCAAGTCAAGAATGCACTTTAAACTATATGAAAAACGCCATTTTTGGACGTGAAAGGTTTTCCGGATCGCACCGTTTCCGACGAGTGTTCTTCGACGTGCGTGAGCTCACTGAACATGAAAAGCCCCTTCTTCTTCTTCACGGCTGTACACACAATCGCTTTCCGAGACCGTTGGATCGTAATGAATACGGACCTGTGCTTACAAGTCTTCATGCCCCATACTCATTCCATCCGCTGAAACCGCGGAGGTAGAGCACCGAACAATGGTTATTACATTCTTTATACGAAAGGACAGTGATCACCACTGGAACATGTTCCTCCGTTCATCCGTATTAACGATTACTCTAATAAGAAAGTCCTGGTCTTCGTTTCGATACGCTACTGAAGTTCACTTGCACACTACTGAATAGCTAACGCAGAATCAGATAAATTATTCCGCAAGGTGGTGGCACCTGTTGGAATAACAATTGTCTGGTAGCATACTCGCAGGCGACAAAAGACACACGTTATATTATTCATATACGTATACAATATTCATCTCTAACTCATTATTTATGATTATATTACATATAGATAGCATCGTTTTCGATATGATTGAATGTCGAGCACGGAAGTAATTAGGAGACAGCGACTTTAATGACGGGTCCGAATCATGCGAATAATCGTTCTTCATCAGGTATTGAAATCTCCATTTATTGAGTTGCAGATGACATGTCACAGGAGAGCGAAAAGGATCTTGATAACCTAAAATAAATTATGTACACGTGCTTATTTCTAAATTGCACAATTATTTGAAATATTCTTTTATAGTTCATTTTCTGAGAAACGGGTAGTAGGTATCTTTCGTTTCGTTGGAAAATTAGAACTCGTTCCTATCCACGTAGAATCGATAAGCTTGGGAATGGCAGGAGAATCATACATCAAAGCTGGGAAGTGAACGGTGATAAAAGAGACAATGGATTTGTAGAGTTTCTTTATTTAACACTTAACTGAAAGCATGGAAAGCTGTATTACATTACTTAGGTCGTGTGGACGAAGAATAGTAGAATACAGTCGACTGTACCACGATATGAAAATTAGAAACAGATTTACTGTAAAAAATTCAATGTAGGGTTTGGCAGGGCGCCGGCGCCGGTCTATAAATAGTGGTCGAATGTGTATGTAAGTGAGTATGTAGTACACGCCGCGCCGGTTACGGCTCGTGGATAAAGTAAAAGGAAAGCCAGCCATCGTGTGCAGACGACAGTATATTTTGCCGCTTTGTGCCGCGTAGCCGCGAAGAAAGATGCGGCCCTTCCTTCCCAGCATCGTTTACTACTAACGAGTTCCATGACACGGCGCGTCAAGTTATTCGCCAGCTAGCCGACCCCGTCGTATCGACGCATCTCCGCGCAAAACAATTGTCATTAAATCCCGAGGCTGGGGTGTTACATTTTACAGACGCTAAAATTACTTGAGTGATCGCCGTGCGATATGCGGCGTATTCGTTGACGCAATAGCTCACTTTGAGATGTGACTTTGTGATCCGTGTCCGCGTCAGCTGATCGACAATTGATTGAGTAAATTAGGTGATTATGTAAATTGCAGTTGAGAGCGGACGTTGGAAAATGTTATCGTTCGGCTCCCTACCTGTGTGATCACGCTCACCGAACCGTTCGCTACATTCTCACCCAACAGATAAAACTAATAGCTGTGTCCTCGTGATGAAAGATTACTAACCACGCAACACGGCAACCCCTTTCCGCCAGGCGCACGAACGAACATTCGTAAGACTCGTATACGGAAATTCTGACGGAAAGATCTGTTACCATTATGTACCACTTTGTCAGGAGAACTAATTAATACTTAATCATGGATCCAGTGCTTAATACTTTAATGTTCACAGTTTGAAATGAATCGGAAGAAGAGTCAGGTAAATTGATCGCTGATATTCGCACAATCTCTGTATACACAACGTCGGTCAGTAAATTAATTAAAAGCTTCATAAAAAAATACATCATATTTTTACGCGAGACTCTGGAGGTATCGAGTTACACGGACCGTGAAACCCCGTTTCATTTTATACCTGCGGAATGCTTATTTTTATGCAATAAACCACGCGTAAGCTCCGTTGACTCTTCGATACACTATCGCGCTTGTTTAAAACCTATACTACTTACACCGCACGAGGAAGATATGCAAGCAATTCGGTAACGTTAATAATAATTCAAACGTCATAGCGAATAACAATATAATGAATAATGATTCGACCGTAGCTGTGTAACAGCAGCCTGCGTTTTAATAGCACGTATAACAAGTGGTCGGCTTTGAGGATTTTGGAAGACACGTAGCTAAATCGAAAGTAATCGGACCATTGCCCAGCACAAAAGGATCTTTCGAATTTCACTTACTACCCACTTCCATACAGCGTGATTTCTATAATTTCATGTGGCCGAATCGAATATCGTGATGTTTGATGTTTAGATCGACGATTAAAATGGCTCTAGTGATGTTACCCTGCGACTTACCATGGTGGCCAGCCGTGGTAAAACAAATGGACCGAGCTGCCGCTGCCAGGAATTCCAAAGATTTAATAGAGGCGATGCAGAGGTTGCACGACATGTGCAAGTAAGTACCGTAACTTGAAATTACCTGAGAGAAATGCATTACGCATACGAATCACCTTGCTATACACGTACATAATAATACATTTCGTTTTTGCGCTTTGTCTCGCGGAAGTATTAACGAATTCGATTTTTTTACAACATGCTGTTATAAAGATACGAGGAACAGTGCTTACTGAAAAGGTATCCAAGTATTTCTAAATACTTAACTAAGTGCAACGCCTCACTGTACAGAAACCACCCATGTACCCGGAATGTCTTTGTACCATGATTGTTACATGTTCCTTGCGCATCTTCGATCGCCCCTAGCAGCGTATTTTTGTTTTACAGCATAAGTCTCGACCCTGATGAGGACATGCAGGACCCTGAATTATTCTCCGGATTAGCAGCTTTCCTCGATACTGACCTCGATTCCACCGAACGAGATCAAGTGTTTACGAAAACGATACCGCGAATGGTGGAGAGAGCAAAAGCCCTGAGATCATGCAAACCTCTGCTGGGTTTGCACTTCAGTCTTCAACAGCAAGGTAATTGGAATTAATCGTTGTTGATGGAAAGTAAGAGCGGATTCAGAAAGAAAGGACATCTTCCGCAGACGATACCATCGACTACAGCTACGCGTTCGCTTCATCTTTAATTGCGAACGCATTCTTCTCCACGTACCCGAAGAGGACCACGAAAACCCATCCGACCTTGCGGGATTTCAATTTTACGAACTTTTTCAAACATCTTCATGAGTAAGCGTCACTCTGAAAACTCGGTGCGAGGCTACGAGGAGCTAGTAAAATATAACTTTGCGTTTATTGTTTTTTTTTTTTTTTTAGGAACGGGCAGAAAGCGAAATTGAGGAGCATATTTCGTTACTACGATCATCTCGATAGCGAAAACGCGCTAGATGGAAAATTGATCGTTTCTAGACAGGTACTGGAGGCGATGCGCTGCTGCAAGTTTTAGCGAATACCTGGTGACACCGATAACCGGAATTTTAGGTACTGACGTCGAAGCAATGGTTAACGATCGACGATTGGTTGGAGAGCACCGTTCCTTTATGTCCGCTGATGATACGCCACGAGGGTCGCCTAGACAGGATGGAAGCCGATGCTAAAGTATTGCGAGTTTGCTTCGCGAGCGCGAAATTTGGCGGCGGTGTACTTGATGGTGATGTTACGCAAGAAACTGTACATGTAAATAATTAAATCGCGTGAAAGAAACCATTTCGAAAGCCTAAACCTAATCCTATATGTTTGCAAAATGAAAAAAGAAAAAAAAGAACACTGAACGCTAAGACGAAATAATTATGATTGATTTCATTAATAGATAGCAACGCATCCCGAAATGCTTGCAGCGATATTGTCGGTCGAGGCCTTAGAAGACAACGAAGTTTTGATAATCGAAGGCGTTAGGCATATATCTAGGATAAACGATCCGCGCAACAAAGCTGTATTCGAAGCTTTATCAAAACCAAATACCGTCAGTGCATCTCTTTCATTTTCTTCACTGACGTTAGAGATTTGGAATATACTGTATTTACGTTTTCTCACACAGGTCTCGGTGTGCTGTATCGATCCTGAAGATTATTCGCAATTGCCGCTGTCGCAGTTCGAAGAAGACAACATACTGCGAGAGTTGAATAAATCTCTGCTCGGATTCCGGCAGAGGCACCTGCCGACCAGTCCGACCGATCCCGTAAAGTCAGAACCGGATACGGACGGGGCAATGGGGTCTCGGAGATTATCGCCGATCGGAGAAAGTTTTAGTAGTACGCCACCGGAAGTGGAAGACGATGATAAACCACCGTCAACCACTAACAGTTCTAAAGAAGGTACGATGGCAATATCTTTCTACTAACAACGTAGGGCTATAATTGATATCTGTGTACAGCCAAGTCCGCAGTACAAGAACATAAGCATGATGGCTTAGCAGAAATTCGTAGCAAACCTAATGGTAAACCCCGATCCGTGAGCCCTCATAAAACGTGTAGTGACGCCAATTACACGAACAAAAGGAATCGATTCATCGTTCTCGGATCCAGCGGGGAAATTTTACCGGTCACGCGAAAATCGTTAGGTCAAATGTCGATCTACAGTAGCTGCAATAGTCAAAGTACAGATAGTTTTCACAGCGCGAAAGATACCGTAGACGAAGACGTCGGTATGTACATCGTATTCTTAAAAAACGCCGAGTTCGCATTTATTACTTATTGGAATGTACACAGAGGAGGAAGATCAAAGATTAAGCAAACGCTACACCGCTCAATTAGATACACCGGAGCGTAGAGGAAACTTTGCCCAACGTTTGAGAGACGCATTGCGACGAGAATACACGAGTGGGACCGGTTCGACTAATACTTCGTTCGGGGAAAGTAGTTACGCGGTAGGAATAAGTGTATCTGGGAGCCACGTTTGTGATCAGGACATTAAGTAAGCCAACTTATGTAAGAACATTGCTCGTACGTACAAATTCGTGACGTTTCACGTGAAATCTTACAGGGTGAAAAGGGGTGGTTCGAGGGGATTCGTTTTACGAGATGAGACGGTGGACGAAGATTTTTTAAAAGAATCGTTGGAAGCCGAACAAAAATGGTTAGGCCGATTTCGGCAGAATCAACCGACGTTGCAAAGGCGAGACACGAGTGCTAGCAGCAGATACAGTTTCAGTACTGAATACAATTCTGGCAAGCATTACGAAATATGTTATAGATAATGCATTTCGTCAGTCTCTGAAAATAAGTAAACCAATTTGTCCTCTTGCGTACAGATTTTTGCTCGGAACTCGAGGAAGTTTACGAGCAACTAGCGAAATGGTTGGAGGATCCTATAAACGCGGACGAATCGCGCGAATTAGATGCGAGGGACAAAGCGGTGGTTCGATTCGCGGGCTCGTTGTTAAAGAGAGCGCTCAGTGAATCGTTCGCAGGTGTGCCCGTCCAAGAGGGTGAACCGCAACCGTTCATTGATCCTACTGACGTGACTCAGAGCCACAAATTAGCTCTCGCCGTGAGAAGCTTGAGTTTAGAATTAGCCCGTCATAAAAGTAGAAGACAGCAATCAGTAAGGAACAAGACGTTTTCGTTTCTTCGGAATAAAAACTTATTTGATTCGATATTCATAATATTCCATGAGATATTTTTATTTTAATTCAATTACCGACGATGAATGAGAGACAAACTGAAGACTGCTATCTTTCGATAATCTTTTATACATAGCTAAATCTCATCAGCTCGTTACGCTGTACAGGTGTCTGTATCTGAAGACATAGATCGTTACGAGGATGCTTTAAGTAATCATACGGTAACGAACGAAGTAAAGGATATCCAACGTAGAAAACTTAAGATGATAACGTTTACCTCTGAAATTTTACAAACATTGGTCGAAGACGAGGCGACCGTACATTTATCTGATCCTACGAAAGGGGTAACCGATGTAAAAGATAATAAACTTGCAGAACAATTCGAGTCCCATGTAACACTCAACGTGAGCAAACTTATATTGACTGTGTTTCATGTATGTGATGCATGTATATGGTATCGAAAATTAATTATCAATTACAACGTTAACGACAACTATTGTTAAGCTTAATTGCTCATTGCATGACGGATTGAAATACTCAGCTTGAAGTACTTTATGACTGTATTCCCAGTGGCTAATGATTTGTCTCTCATTCTATCTGAAAATATCTTAACGTAACTTTTAACGCTTTCTACAATAACACGATTTGACCATTTCTTTTCGATTTGTACCGAGAGTATTTATAAATGATCGTGTTTCTTGTTACAAACCACTGTTTAGATACCTAGAGACAATAGTCCACAAACCAGTGGATTGCTACCCATAGCTACAGGTAACTGGGGATGCGGATCCCGGTTGAAAGGGGATCCACAATTGAAGCTCGTCATTCAATGGCTTGCCGCTTCTCTAGCGGGAGTACCAAAGTTGATTTACTTCACAGCAGGGAATACGAAATTATCGAAGGTAGCGAATAAAATAACGCACGCTATACTACTGCTTTGTGTACAATTCTAATTTTTAATGTGGCCCCTTTAGTTAGATACTGTCTGTAGAGTACTCGTGGACAGACACTGGTCCGTCGGCGATTTAGTTGCGGCGACCTTAAGATTTGCTTTACGAACTATCGAGGAAAGAACGGAAGGAAGGAACACTCTGTTCGAAGAGATCATCGGTATGGATAAGCCAAGTCCTTAGCCTGATATAATGCTGTCTGTGCTGGTAGATATTCTGGCTACCATGATCGAAGACAGCTAATTTAATACTTGAATACGAAGAGTACAACGCGCGATCCTCTATGTTTCGTGTAATTCGTGAAAGTATTATTTAACGGAAAGAACAGTCGGTCTTTTCAAATTTATACGAATCAAAAAGAGACGTGGATTTTTATACTCGAATATCTCATATCAATGTAATATCAAACGTCGCACAACTAAATGTACAAAAGATTACCTGAGACCCAAGGTACACGTACAGGTGATATCAAAAATTGCTATTACATTGCACGAAAGGTCTGACAACTTTTGCCATAATGAAATTCTTCAAAGTTTAAATAGATCTAGTCACGAAGAGAGTCAATCCTGTTTTACGTTTACATAAAGTACGTAACTGCATATAG
>NW_017162322.1:3615431-3647084 GCF_001652005.2 Ceratina calcarata | reverse complement strand
GATTTGTACCGAGAGTATTTATAAATGATCGTGTTTCTTGTTACAAACCACTGTTTAGATACCTAGAGACAATAGTCCACAAACCAGTGGATTGCTACCCATAGCTACAGGTAACTGGGGATGCGGATCCCGGTTGAAAGGGGATCCACAATTGAAGCTCGTCATTCAATGGCTTGCCGCTTCTCTAGCGGGAGTACCAAAGTTGATTTACTTCACAGCAGGGAATACGAAATTATCGAAGGTAGCGAATAAAATAACGCACGCTATACTACTGCTTTGTGTACAATTCTAATTTTTAATGTGGCCCCTTTAGTTAGATACTGTCTGTAGAGTACTCGTGGACAGACACTGGTCCGTCGGCGATTTAGTTGCGGCGACCTTAAGATTTGCTTTACGAACTATCGAGGAAAGAACGGAAGGAAGGAACACTCTGTTCGAAGAGATCATCGGTATGGATAAGCCAAGTCCTTAGCCTGATATAATGCTGTCTGTGCTGGTAGATATTCTGGCTACCATGATCGAAGACAGCTAATTTAATACTTGAATACGAAGAGTACAACGCGCGATCCTCTATGTTTCGTGTAATTCGTGAAAGTATTATTTAACGGAAAGAACAGTCGGTCTTTTCAAATTTATACGAATCAAAAAGAGACGTGGATTTTTATACTCGAATATCTCATATCAATGTAATATCAAACGTCGCACAACTAAATGTACAAAAGATTACCTGAGACCCAAGGTACACGTACAGGTGATATCAAAAATTGCTATTACATTGCACGAAAGGTCTGACAACTTTTGCCATAATGAAATTCTTCAAAGTTTAAATAGATCTAGTCACGAAGAGAGTCAATCCTGTTTTACGTTTACATAAAGTACGTAACTGCATATAGTTACTGCAATAAGTGATGAGGCACAATATATATATAATACTATATTTTGTACAGTATAATATTTCTAAGTAATTATTATATATCAATGCAAAGTACGTACATATAATAATCGCATAGATTTTTAGAAAGATTTTTAGTCGTATTTTATAGGCCGCCTTTTTATATTGAATATAATTTATATACAAAACAGATTCTATAAATGATACAAATCAAATATAAGGAGAAAGTAATGTGGCCTCTGAAAATAAAAAAAGATATATATATACCTACTGCAAGAAGTCTTCCAAAAAAAAACCAACAAAAGAAAAAGCGTAATAATATATCGTATCAACCGTTTGTGTATGTGTTCCTCGGTGTACGTTTTCTTTCGAACAATATTACTGTAGGACATGTCGGAAAATTGTTTGTATGTACGTCGCGTGTATGAAGAAAGTATAAGTATGAAAGTACATGAACCATACATGCATCAATAAATTTATACGATAGCCATATGCATATATGTACATACAATTTGATCGTTTGTGTGTCGAAATGAAATATATCAAGATTCACTTCGCTTTTATATTTAATTTTAAGGCTTACAATGTTATATATTACTAAGACTTACAATATGAATTCCTTTAATACCAGGAGCAATTATTATAATTTACGGTGTAAAAAGAAGAGTATCGTAAACAATTATTATTAATGACTTCTATTACCTTATCACAAAAAGAGACTTCGGAGGCGACGACCGACACCTTGCCTATCGTACAAAATATTGAACTTGTTAACGAACTGATTAATGTTGTTACAACCTTTCGTTATAATACCGAGATAAGTCATCAAGCCGAAATCGTTGCATTGCTGAAAATATAAGACAGAATACGTTAAGCACGCAGATACAGTTGTTTCTTAGACACAGTATAGAATATACTTACGTTATAAAAATCGGCTTTAAACTTCGGATTATTTAAAACTGGCAATCTGTGTCCTAGAGAACAGGCCGCTCTCAAAACTTCGTGGTTCCCTTTCAGTTCTCCGTTCTGTACAGCTTGTACATACTTCAAAACTAATTTCACTCTCGAATGGAGCATTTTTATTGCACTATGTTGCGCAGTAAGATGTTCCGCAACTACAACAAGTGATCCCAATTGAAATATCTTGTCTTCGTGTATCTGAATCATTAATTACCTAACGAACTCTCCCCTTGATCATTGCTACACATTCTAGCTACATGATCTACTCCGATTCGCTCTGCTTCCTCTGTGGCTAACGTGTAAGTCAACGGAACAAAGAGCATCGTTGCCTCTCCGTTAACCAGGTCAATCACCGATTCATACATAGAAACAGAAAGTTGCTGTAAAATGGAACCATCTGATTAAACAGCTGATACATTTGCATGTAAGACTGGTAATAACAATTGCGTACGTCAGTATTTTTCGGTCTTGGATCAAGCTTCAATAGTACAGGGCTTTCATTGATCTCACAAAGCTGCTTGTGCACTGCTATGTCTCTATCATTGGGCATATCTCCTGTAGTGTACCAGCCGAGGAAATCCATATCACTGAATACTTGTTTAAACTGTTCTTCCTTGGTATTGTAATAATCTCTATCAATTATAATATCATCTTTAATGCAGGTAAATAACAATTCGAACGAATTCATGATTTCTATATTGCGGCCTTTCTGTTTGCCAATAAGTGCTCCATAAACTGTAAGAATAAACTAACTGTGAAGAGCACTGGTAATATAAGGAACAAATACGATATGGTGTTAAATATATATACCTAATTGATCTGTTCCTTCCTGGGCACGAAGTCTGGTCCAGTGTTCGCTAACGTTCATTATAACTAAAGGATGGAGGCTGATCGAAACAGAGCCAACGGTACCCGAAGATGCCATCACTTTGATAGCACTAGGAGGATTTGCCGATGAGGTGCCACTATTTTTGCCACTATTGTCCTCGTCAACTTCCATCGGTGTATCAGTTGAACCCGCTGCATTACTTTCATCAACTTCCATGCTGTTCAATTGCAGATCTTCGTTTCTATTGTATATATACAACGAACGTCTGAATTATTAATGCATCGACCTAGCACTTGCCCAGATCGATTTTCTCGTTATATATTACTACTGTACCGTACCAGGTGGTAATTAAACTTGACGTTTCAACTAAATTTTCAGTGTTTGATTTGGATGGTCTAATCTAAAGCTGAAGGCATTGCAATAATTGTGAATTCCCTGGATTTTAAAGCAGTGGTGGGAGTAACATTGTGCCAGATGCTACACGAAAAATGCACTAGCATAGAAGAATTCCTACGGGCGGAATTTAAATTATCAATCTTTTTTTACATAAAAGTAATTTCGATTGCCTTCAGAAACTTCACAATAACTTCAAGTTTCGAACAGTTTAATAATTCCTCCCTTAGAGCATTCGCAATATGTACGTTACTCTTTTGTTCGCGACAATACATGTGAGAAAGAGAGCGCGCATCCTGAAGCTTTGAAGCCTGAAGCTGGTGACTGGTGCGGTGATGAACGAAGTGAACGTAAATCCACGTAAATCCAAATCGTGTGTGTTTCCGATGTAGATGCACACAGTAAAGCCCAGTAAAATGTTACGTTGCAATTTAACATTAATTTACAATCGTTTAGAATAAATGAGACTACCGACTAAAGTTCTTGCATAGTATTAAATCATCGGTATAGGATTTACGACGAGCTTAAGTAAGTGTACGTATGTATTGATGATACGATTGACGAAGAAACGTTTTAGGTTAAACGGAATGGATCTCGATTAAATACAGGGCGCAGTTGATTAGAATTGTCAAAAGATTTTCACCGTTTCGTATCGAAACTGTAGGAAGATTTGGGACTTGGGACCGAAAGTATTTGTTTCACTTCGGCTGACACGTATTATATGTATTATTCTTCAACGCTGCGTTTCGTGTTTCGATTGTAGCCGAAAAATTTGATAGTACAAGACAAATCAACTGTACTCTAATTAAATTTGCATGTAAGAACAGTTACAGTAATACTGGTCAGTGATCAGACTAAGATTCTTACTTTAATATTCAAGGACAAACGAACATTATGCAGAGTTAAAGATATTGGATACATTCGCATAGATTATATTGTTAATATCCCAGTACAATGGAAAAGATAATAGGAAGTCAGCAGCTCAGAGGAATGCTGAAAGGTTTTCCAAAAAATATCAAGTTTTGTTTTGCATATGGATCGGCTGCGTTTAAACAATTGACCAATCTATCTAATAATATGGTGGACCTTGTTTTCGTTGTTCGTAACGTGAACCAATGGCACGCCGAGAATTTAGAGCTTAATCCTAAACACTACGCCCAGCCGATGAGATTTTTCGGACACAGAGTCATTACTAATATACAAGAAAATTGGGGTGCTAAAATATATTACAATACGTTAGTTAAAATGACCGACGGGCATATTATCAAGTATGGGATAGTTTCCGAGGTTTCGTTGATAGAAGATTTGTTAGATTGGAACGATCTTTACTTAGCGGGAAGATTGCACAAGCCAGTTAAAGTATTGGTGGAACCGAGCGAAAGCTCTCAGCTGCCTACAGCCCTAGTACAAAATTTGCATTCGGCCGTGCACGCCGCATTACTGTTGCTCCCACAACACTTCACGGAAGTCGAGTTCTATAAAACTATAGCTGGCCTGTCTTACAATGGTGATTTTCGAATGACCTTCGGTGAGAATAAAGAAAAGATTAGCAACATCGTGTTGCCTCAGCTGGCGCATTTTAAAGAATTGTATACTCCGATCTTGCAACACTTCGAAAATTACGTGGACATTCCGAAGTCTGAGGCCATGGTCGCTCAGTGCTCTCAGGATACGAGTCCGACGACAAAGATACACCATTTAAATCAGTTGCCTAGAATACCACAGGTGAAGCTTGTCAGGGCATGGTCTCAGGGTCCACGATCGAAGGACACGGAGGACTGTCTACGCGCGATCGCTTACGATCCCGAATGCGGTCAGATACTAGATCAATGTTTGAGAGAGATCGTCTGGAAGTCGAGCGTTACTCAGAGTCTAAAGGGGATCGTCACTGCTGGATTTGTCAAATCTGTTCAATACAGTACAGCGAAAATAATAAAGATGTTGCAAACGGGTCAGCAACCGAGTTCCCTTCAACTAGAAGCGGGTCAGAGCAAAGTCGACAGCATAGTAGAAAGCGTGAAGAGTCGTACGCAACCAAAGACAACCGAGAAACGTGTAGAGCAATAACATCTATTTCACCGATACTTTAATCCTGTCACGTGTACCGTATTTCACATGCAACTGTGTTTTTAATAAAGTCCTCGTTTGGCCAAGTTTTGTCTGTCTTTCTTAGGTATTATTTAATGCCTTATTGTATCGAAATATTTATACAAAATACATACAAGTACTGGTGTCCTGTTCTACCGATCTGAATATTTAGTATTGTTACAAATACGACGCGCCCTTATGTATGATGATAGCGTGTTTCCTCTATAATGTATTAATGTGTGAATGGATGAGTAAAATATCCTGCTTGTGGTACTTTCAGCAAGTAACTAATCATGACGACAATGGATTCTGATTCCGAAAGCCAAGACAGTGACGACGGACGACGGTTTCGTTTCGAAGCTACTCGTAAAGACACTGTACAAGGGAAACTATCGAGGTCAGAATCGGAACAGGAGTTTGGCTGCAATGCTGCTGGATTATACGAAGACAGAAAAGACAAACCTAAACATAGCTGTAACAGGGGAGAGCACAGACTTCTGAGAGACCAAGATATCAATGATAAAGATTCGAAGCACTCCACCAGGAACTCGAGACATTCTTCGGAGTCAAGAAGCTTAAGACACGAGGATAAAGAGCATAGGAACGCGAGGGATTCCGGTACGGATTCGAAGCACAAAACTAGGTCGATGAAACGCCATAAGAATAGGGATCGGAGCGAGCACCGAAGCAACAGGTCCCAGGAACGGTGTCGTAGCAGAAACGAGAACGATAGATTTCAAAGTGACAAGCACAGAAACAAATCTCGTGATAAGTGTAGACACCACTCTTCCGAAAAGAGTCACGATAAGTCTCATATAAGATCCGCGGATCACGGTAAGCCTCGAGGAGAATCGGAGAAATGCAACACGTATAGGAAGATGTCAACTAAGGGGAGTGAGGAGCAAGAGTACTCGTCGAAACACATAGAACAGAGTCGTAGCGGTCACGAAGAAGAAATGAAAAGAGATCTTTCGGCGGAGAGTCAGGAGTTGAACTTATCTGAATTCGATATTTTGTCGGAGACCGATGGGAACATGTCTGACAGCTCGGACGTTAAAAGTAAGAGTCCGCCGTCGAAAAAGAGGAATTTAGACGATGGATACGAGAACGCGTCGAAAAAGCAACTGATTAACGAATTCGAACCGTTTGAAGGATCGTTAAAGGTAAATGAGAGGAAAGACGATGTGTTACATGGTTCCAGTAATAATCATTCTGGTACCATTTCAGATTCCACATTAGGTACCGGAAGTATGAATGTTAGCGAACGAACTTCCTTAAGCGCTGATAATAGTGAATCAATGAAAGCAACGAATATTGCACTGTCGGAAGAAAAGATTATCATTTATGGACCGCCGTTACCGCCGCAACTTTTAGCTAATTCCTCGAACGACACGGAACTCGAAAACGATAAGCATTTCATAGGACCTAGCTTGCCAAAAAGTGATGAGAGTGAAACAATCGAAAATCCTACATTGAGTGATGACGCGACGCACGAAGATTCTGATTCTGTTTTTGGTCCAGCATTGCCACCCCATTTATTAAAGCAACAAAGTAACGACGAAACGGTCAGGAGAGTCATAGGTCCTACGCTCCCAAGTGATTTCCAGTCATTCAATAGTGACGAGATAAATCAGATGGAGACGGACGAAAAAGAAGAAGAAGAAGAAGACGATATCGGTCCATTACCTGCCGATCATCCAGCATTAGAAACTAACTATGTCCATAAACAATTGGAACGAAGAGCACAACGAATTAAAAACGAACAGAAACACGAGGTAAAGGAGATAACTTATAATTCAATGTAAATGTATTCGACAATTGGAACATAATAAATAATGTTTTAGGATAATAATACGTTGAATCAACGAGAGGAATGGATGACCGAGTTACCGTCGGCTCAAGTCAATAACTTAGGGCTGACATCAAGAAAATTCCGGATCAAAGAGGGACCAGATATGACTGACAGATCTTGCTGGACTGATACCCCTGCAAAAAAGGCTGAGAGAAAGAGGCGACAAGTGCGTACAGCATATTTTATGTTCGCCATGCATGTTAAAGCAATTACATAAGTAATTTAAATTCCAGGAAGAAGAGAAACTGTACGAAGCATCGAGAACAGTGACCACCGAAATGCCTAAGAAGAATGAAACCGAGAAGACAAAGGGTAAAAAATCCGAAAAGTCACTTTTAGAGATACACCAGAGCAAACTGCGAAAGAAAAAAAAGGTATCTGGTTGCTAAATAATCTCGCGCTTTTTTTTATCGTGATAGCCTAACAGATGGAATGTTTATTGCAGAAGGAAGAGAAGGAAGCTAAATCATCTGGCCTGACGATTAGAAGACCGTTCGACAGAGATACTGATTTACAAATCAATCGGTTCGATCAGACTCGAAAAAATGCTATTATCAATAAAGCACAATACTTGGATGAAAGGTTCTCCCGTGGAAAATTTTCATGAAATTAAATTACGTATTTTACTTAATTATTGAAATGAAACAAACCAATTGTAAATTAAATTAATTTGATGTAAGCAATGTTGCTTATAATGAGTGCCTTCGACTATAAACGTTCATTTAAGATCAAACTCTTCTGTTCTTTGTTTTTAAGCAACACTTCTTTCATAATTTATTCAACGCTCTTGATGATCGCGGTTGTAGGGATTGTTTGAACGTAGTTCTTTTGAAGTTATTCTGTCGACAAGTACGAAGTACCATAATATAAATTTGATTATGTGATTTGTGGATATTAAACTGCTAGGCACGTGTATGTACATTCTGTTCTCGACACTGACTTCTTAAATAATTCATCGTACTAACTCGAACGTCTGTATTTATAAGGACTTGTATGTTTCAAAAATGATCATTCGTCATATCTGTGATGTGTATACTATGCATAACATTCTATAGTATGAAATATAAGTAAAAAAGAATCAAACGTACATGTAATTGTCAATTTCATGAAACGTAAAATACATTTTAAGTTTCAATATGATCGTTTAAGAATCTTCCGATGTAATAAATATAGGAAAGACTGTCTCGTAAACCATCGAGGATAAAAATCTGTAATATCGAGCTGACCTTTAATTGAGTTTAAATTTAGCGCTCGTGTCACGTGACGTGTACAAATGTCCGGCATGGGTTTATCGGATAGTTCCGCAGAAAAATAGAGGAAAAAGTGTGCCTATGACATCCGCGTGACTCCAGCGATCAAATTACCTATAGATCTTTTCTCATTAATCAGAACAGTTCCATAAATTAGTGTATTTCGCAGAATAGTACGAGTATCTCATATCGAAACGTACACATAGCTATGAACAAGTAAATGCCTCGATACCCGAATCTCAGCCTTTGACGTTTACTCGCAAATTTTACTTTACGGACTACATAATTCGGTATCGTCGTACGTCGTGCCTATATAGATGCGATTTTATCGTGAGGATTACATTGTTAGATTTCGCTAGTGAACGATCACTACGGGAAGAGCAGGGAAGAGATTCGTGTAACCTCGGCAAGACGGAGTATGACATGCGATGTGTAAAGGTGTAAACGGTGTGCATCTATTGCACTTGCACACTCTCGGATAATATCAGATAATATCTTCTGAATTACGGGTGTGAATGCATGTGCATGCATCTACAGTATATCTCACGAACCCATTGAACGTCCCCTGCGTATTATACGTAAAGTTTTTTCCTGGATGAAGAAAGGAGAAAGAATATCAGTACGTATATCACATTATGTATGTACGTACACACATACGACGTACATATGCATAACAAATAACAAATGGCAGGAAATTTACATGCCGTTAAACTTACGCGCATTTATCCATTTATTATTATTATTATTATATATGCTTGTTTTTGCGCATGTATGTATATCACGTTTAGATGCATCAATCATTATCCTGATTGATGCATATTAACGAATTGATTGTTATCGTCTAAGCCTCCGCTACTATTTTCTACGCCAACATGTCAAACTGAGATTACAACCGTGTTTTACGCGTCAACTTGACAATTTCCGTTTTGTATAAACAAACGGGAGGAAGAGAGACAGTGACAGGGGGATCATATTATCTTGCGGACTGTTTATTGTACAGTTAGAATGATCCAACGCTGATTAAATAATGTTAAGATTCTTGCCACACTACTTTGTACGCGTCACGTTTCTCGTTCTGTGAGTCACTAACTGTACGGGTCAAATCGCTGTGCGCGTCATTTTTCTTTATCTTTTACACAAGGAATATACAAGTTCACGTTAAATATGTGTAATATAGAAAAGCAGAACAATAATTTAAGATACTTGATCGAAAGTGCTATCCGTGTACGGCTGGTTAACTGTTATTTTAGCATAACACTGAGAACTAATCTGTGAAAATGTTGTAATTACAGGATAACATTATTTCGTTCCTCAAAATGGATATGTTAGTATTTTGGATACGTTAAACGACGTATAATGAGGCTCTTTTTGATATAATATCAAGGTTGAACAAGACGGTGGATAATTTTGACATCTTAAAAAATGAGACAGTGTTGCTCGAGCCATCAACTTCAGTTGTGGCTTATGTACCTTGTTTTCTGTGCGATGTACACCAAAGCCGATATCTTAGTATTCTCTGCTGCTGCAAGACATCAGATCGAAGAAGAATTCAGAGACATGCCTGCTAGATTCGGAGGTTTGATTCCATCTGATGGGATTAAGGTACTTTCGATAGATAATCGAATTTTTATTATTACTTTGTATCAGCGAGTGTATAATCAATGGGAAATTTGATTAGGGCATGGTTGTATATGCAGACCCACCTACTGCATGCCACGAAATACAAGGTCCTCCCAATAGTACCACTTACAATAGTAATTGGATAGCCTTAATTGCTCGCTATAATTGTAGCTTTGAAAGGAAAGTAAGAATCGCACAGAAAGCTGGATTCGATGCTGTAATAATACATAACGTAGATAGCAACGAACTAGGTAATGATTCTCATTATGGTCAATTATAACAGTTTTATATTGTCGAATGTTTCACTGGTTTGAACTTTGTTACAGAACCGATGCAAGCCAATGATCCAGTAGGAATATTGATACCATCCGTATTTGTCAGTGAAATAACAGGATTGATTATTAAGAAGAATTATTTATACGATCAGTTGTATTTCGTATTGATCAACAATGATACACCGTTCAATATCACGCATGTACTCTTGCCTTTTGCTATCGTCGTCGGGATCTGTTTTCTAGTCATGTTTACTTTTATGGTGAGAATCATACGATTGAATGAAACGTATCGAACGCTTTATGACTCCTCTTAACTCTCATTCTTTCCTGTATTGCAGATCGTTAGATGTATTAAAGATAGAAGAAGGCAAAGGAGGCATAGACTACCAAATTCAAGTTTAAAGAAGATTCCTACACACAAGTATACAAAAGGTGATCCGTACGAGACATGCGCTATTTGCTTAGACGACTACGCCGAAGGCGAAAAATTGAGAGTTTTACCTTGTGCACACGGTTCGTATCTATCGAAAAAAAATTGTAAATGTTAACGGAACATTCCCAACGATGACGTGCTGATTTGTTTCTAGCTTATCACACGAAATGTATTGACCCCTGGCTAACAAAGAATCGCAGGGTTTGCCCTGTTTGCAAGCGGAAAGTTTTCGCAGCGGACGAACAAGTTGTTAGTGACGAAAGTGATTCGGACGCCGACGACACGACGCCTTTGATCCGTGACGTGTATCAGAGTACGAGAAACTTTTATCTGTCTGTATTTTTAAAGACTCGCGTTATTTGATTTTCATTGTTGTAATTATTTCGTCAGGTACTCAGGGCGGAACGTTTTCACAGCAGAGAGAGAATCCTTTTACTAATGCTCGAATACCATCACGCGAACGCGGTAGATCGCCCTGGAGGGATTATCATAGCCATTTAAGCAACAGTAGCTCTGATTCTGAACAATCCTTTGGCACACCGGAAGATGAGGGTCACGTAGGCGCCGGGGAACCATCCAGTGGAACTGTTTTCAGACCGTACGATATTCACAGCATTAACGGTAATTATTGTTCTCGCAAATGAATGAAATCAGGGAAACCACAGAGATCAACGAAGAACATAACGATCTTACTGTTTTACTGTTAGGCGAATTACCAGAGCTGGAATGTTCCGTGAGCAGTACCAAGCCTCATACGGTGAACTTGTGTGCGGACGCGTACGGGTTCGCAGCTCCGGTAGTTCAGGTTACAGATCGCAACGCGCGAACTGCAGGTAATTCACATAATTCAGTAACAAACGAAAGCGAGGCCACTAATTTGATCAGCGCGGACAACGGTAGGAATGATGTTACTGCATAAAGTTCAATTCGATCCGTCTTCTGTTACACGTTTATAACTTGTGATACGTTCACTTAAGATAATGCAAAATTTCGTATGTATAATTATCGATGATTCATATTTGTGAAAAAAAAGATGGATTTTCCGAATGCTTTAATTGTCTCGGAGTTTATTTCAAAGAACTAGCGCCTGGAATGTCATCGTTTATGCATGGCATACACGGCCAATAATCTGTAAACATTTCCCATGTGTCGAACATTCGCTGTTTTCTAAGCATTTTTTTACAATCTTTTGTTGTTAAATAAGTGACGATTTCATACTGATAAAAATGATCTGCTGTTCTTTTAAATAATAAGGATGATTTGTTACTTTATCAATTTGCTTTAATTAAAGTGATCTTACATAGAAACGTATATATGAAAATGATTTATTCTTAACAGTTAAGACTGCAAGTTCTTCAGATATACTATGCCCGCGCACATGTCGGTTTCTAAAATGCTGTCCTCGAAATTGATTTCAACCTTCGTTCATTTAAAATCAGTCGATTTCGTATTTATAGCTTCCCGAGGCCTAAGTATTTTATCCTCGCACGTAATTATTAATTCGTACACATTTACCTCACCTTACAGTTAGTCACTACAGTAAATAGATACCTTTGTTTAATACAAGAAATAGTCACGGATTTAATTATCTCACGTTAACATAACTCGATGATCGTCGACGACACGTACCTATGACGCAAAAGGAGAAATGTATTTTAACAATATGATTTGTTGGATGAGTTTGTAAATATTATTTGTTATTGTACATACATATATAATATACATACATATATATAAACATATTATGTATAAGTTAGAAGAGTAAAATGATAATCTTCTTTAATGCAGGACATGGAGAAAATAATGAAATGCTATAAAACTTTAGATGTTATTTGGATCAGTTAGTGTGTTTAACATCAATAAACCTTTTTCTCAACGAATTTTCGTAAATAATAAGAATACGTGTGACATCGGTTACTGATTTTGTAAGGAGGGTAAAATAAAACGTAATAAGGGATATTTCATAAATTAAGTTCTCGACGGAGATTATCTATGGAGAATTTGTATTTATCGTAGCGTTTTCCATTTTCTAATGACGACGCAAGTTAATCGATCGACGTGTTACACAGATAGTTCTTATTAATTGATCGGTATGTTTAAAAAAAAGTAAAAGAAGAATTGGAGGACGCTTGTATAAAGCTGTGTAAATAGGTCGGTGTGAATGATCTTGTTAAGTGTGCGTGGGTAGTATGTATATGTATATGTATATTGTACAATGTCAAAGGATGGATTTTTAACCGGTCATTTCGATGTTCGAATCGGACTTGCTATTATAATTTTACGCTAGATGTATTACTGAAATAAAAATAAATGATATTTGTATTTTACGTTTCGGTGAGAGCTGCATGCTTGAAATTCAAATATCGACAATACGGGATTAGCGAAGTGATATAGCCGGATTGTTGTAGGATGTATAGAGGAAAAATAAGCAGTGGAATGTTATTAAAAGGGGAGATGGGGGCGGTGTAGGAAAGTTCTGCGGTTGCACGGAGGAAAAGAGGTTCCTAACACCGTCTAGAAAAAGCGAGTGGCCGCACGTGACGATACAATGCCATTTGAATTCGCCTCCTTCTCGTATAAAATTCGCTCGGAGACGGTTACGATGACTAGGTTAGATCGTGCCTTGCGCCTCGTTCCTCGCACCGCTTCGGCCTCTTCAACTTCCCGAACAGCCTCATCCTCTCCACCTTCGCTATCACAGCAACCCCGATTTCTTCCTCCACCTCTGAATCTTTCTTATTCATCCTCTTCATCTTTCCCACATAACGTTCGACATTCATTTTGTTTTTTTACCTCTTCGCTGCTGTTCGATCACAAAATCGAGCACGTTCGATTCTACAATTAATTCGAATATCAACGATGTCGAATTCAGGAACATGCAATTGCAATCATGTGAAATTATATAGTACAATTTGTCGATACGTCGGTATGTGAAGTACAGTTCCATTTCAATGTTTGGTACAGTGGACAGTGACAATAAATTCAAATATCGAATGTAACACTAATGAAGGATACGGAGCGAGACAGAAGATTGAACAAATGTTTTTCTAATTCATTAGCGACATGCGAAACGTCCCGTCACGCGAATCGTATCGGAACGATCTTCGATCGAAGAATAGACAAATAGAAAAGGGGAAGGAAGCATAATTTACACGTTACCGCGAATTGCTGGAGTGATAATCGAACGGGCTACTCGTTCGCGTGACTAACCCGCCGCTGTTGCGAGTTATCGATTCGCGAATATATTTCTCTTGGTCCCGCGTGGTCATGCGCGGCGATACTCTCGACCTAACTTTGAAACAGGGAGCGTGTGCAGAAGAGGAACAGGGAGGGTGAGAGGGAGGGAGGACACGCTGCGAAATGTCCTTGATAGGATTCGGCTGCCCGTGTATGCGTATATCCGTGCGCAAGGAAAACGTGCTCGCTCCCGATGTCAACGCGGTACATGCGCCCTCCGCTTTTAATATCGCCGCATCGTCCACAGGTATACCTTCGGCATGTCCCACGATCATTTCAAGATAACTCCTTCTGACTCTCCTCCTCGGCGGACGTCTTACATAGTTTCACGTAACGCACGTTACAATGCGAATCGTTTCGAGACATGAAAGGATTGGAATCCATGTAACGTGTCCGAGAGGTAACTCTCAGATCGAGAAGAGGAACAAAGTATAAAAAGTTCACTCGCGACGTCTGATGAAATTTTCTCAGCCACTCGACCTCGCGTGTCGATATTTTAAGGACAAACTTATTACCGACGTTTAATTTGTTTTTGGTAGGTTAAAAAAATTGTAAAAGCCTAAACAGAGGCATCAGAGTATTTGTATGATATTGAAGATCAGAGTAGATTCGAGCTATCCCTGAACCGTGTCCAGGATCGATTCTGTAGGAACCGGTGTGTCCCACTTGGATCCGACGGTTTCGTATCGCGATTTTTGTACTGTTTTATTTGCACACCGGAAAATAGTGCGTTTTCGGAGGATTAATTGTATATACGCGGCAATAGTCGGTCGAAGGTGGCGCGGTTGCTCTGCCCGGCGAAAGAGATGTGCCTTTTCGGAAGAACGTAAATGAACGCGAAGGAAGGAAGGATTGGAAGAGAGAGAGAGAGAGAGAGAGAGAGAGAGAGAGAGAGTCACGGGGGTTGGAAAACGAGATCGAGAGAGACGGGAGAGAGGCGCGCGCAAGGGGAGATCCACCCGAGATTACGACTGCTGCGAATACATGCACGGAGGTGTAGATCGAAAGAGGAAACGGGAGGTGGCTGATATGGAGAGGAAGGAAGACAGGTAGGAGGATGATGATGCGATGATGACGATGATGACGAGAGGGACGGAGGATAGAGGAAAAATCGCGCGGACTGAAAGTGGGAACGGGACGGGAAAGGCTCCTGGAGGTGGAAGGGGAAAGGCTGGGTGGTGAGAGTCAGGGGCGATCGGCGGAGGGAGAATTTTCGGCGCGTGTATGCGTGTGCGCGCGCGAGCTGTGAAGATAGACCGAGAGAGAACGGCGAAGGCGCACCGAAGTTTCCGTCGTCTCTCGAAGAGGGACTATCGGCACACGTCCGTTCCATCTGATCCGCGCGCAGTTGTTGGTGCGCGGCTTCGGGGTCGGTGTTTCCGTGTCACGCGCACGGGGCCCCCAAAAAGTGTGGATGTGCGTGCATGCGTGCGTGCGTGCGTGCCTGCCGTTCGACTGGCATCCGTGTTGCAGGTTTTCCCCTTGGCGTGGCGATAAACGACGGATCCCGTCGCGAGAACGGTCCACCTGCTGGGACCGCGAGGGAGGAGAAAAGAGAGAGGAACCGAGGTTCGAAAAAGAAAAGGGAGAAGGGGAGGATAAGATATAGAAAAAAAGAGAGCGAAGGGTCGACGAATCCCGATCGTTATCGGTCCATAGCGCCGTCGTCGCACGTCGATGGAAAGATTGCTAGTTCGAAATTGCGGAGCAAAGTGGATTCGACGGATTTTCCTGGAAGATCGCGTACGCCGCCCCGTTCCGCGTCTTCTTTCTACGCCAATACCCGCCGCCACCCCCGAGCGTTCTCCGGTTCTTTAGAGGAAGAGTGAGAGGTGGAAAGGAAGAGGAGGTCGAGAGATCTCCTACGAAGCCCGTGCGCGATGCGCTAATAAAGGAGGATAAGTGAAAAAGCCGCGGGCGTATCGATACCTCGTCCCCGGGACAGATCGTGCAGGATAAAAGTACGCGCGCGTTCGACTTTTTTTTCCGCCAGTAGACGGAGTGAGTCGACGCGACGCGACGCGACGCAACGCAACGCGATTTCGAAGGTGCGCCACTGTCGTCGTCGAGACGGTACGGTGCCACGAGGAACACCGACGACGGACTCTCCGATATCTTTGCCGGAGCAGTGAGCAGTTCCTCGGGGTTTGCGGCTGCCGTGATTCGCGGTGGTGAGAGAAGACAGATCGTTCGCGGGGGCGGCCGCTGCGAAACGACCGGACGCGCGATCCGTCCGTTTAGTGCCTCGTCTAGTGTTTCGCGTCGCGAGAACGGCTCGAGTGGAATCGTCGAGTCGCGGAGCAGAGGCTCCTCGCTCGACGGGCAACGAACCAGCGTTCGCCGAGGACGTACGTGCCCTTCGACGGATTACGAGGATACCTCCTGCGTCGAGAAAGAGAATCGTCGCGCGGTCCGAGGAAACGAGGCGATCGTTCGACGATCTTATCATCGTCTATCGTTCGGTGTTTTCATCGTCACGGTGTAGAGGAGCCGTGCGCGCGCTCGACCGCGCGCGCGCGCGCGTGCTCTCACGCGCGGATCCTGGTGCGCGTCGACGTCTCCCGAGGGCAGTCTGATAACCTTACTTTCATCCCCGAGGAAGAGGCCCTCGAGACGACCCCCGAGAACAAAAGGGGGAATTACTGGACGATCTTCGGTGGAGACGGGAAGCGGAGAACAACGCAATCGGTGGAGACGTTCATTTCGGTGGCTGAAAAGGACCGGGAAGTCCGCGAACGCTGAGAGAGAGTGGGAAAGAGCGAGGGAGAGGGTGAAATAAAGAGAGAGAGAGAGAGAGAGAGAGAGAGAGACGGAGATAGAGAAAGAGGGAGAAAAGCGCAACGAGGTCAAGGAGGAAAGGTTGGGTAAGAGGAGAGAGCAAGGTACTCGGAAAGTGGGTACTCGGGTGGCTGTCGGTGGATCTGCTACTAGGGGTGTGTCCATGAAGTCGACGCAATGGCAAGGAGCAAACGAAACGACGTCGGTGCCGCGTAGGGTAACAACGTGGTGGCCGTTTGAGTCGTCGTTCGAGCGGTGGTACGCGTTGCCGTGTCACCGGCAAGCGTGATCATCGGCGACGACCAAAGGGGGCTGCGAGGAACAGGGAGAGAAGCCGGGCGTTTAGGATGCAGCATGAACCTCGGTGTCTTGTATCGGGAGCTGGTGAGCCTCGGAAGGGCGACTACGACGGTGTCCAGGTACTTTCGCCGGTCGAAAGATCGAGGGTCCCCGTCGTCCTTGGAACGGGCAGCGTCGCCGGCGTCGCTGCTGCCGTCGCCGCTGCCGCTGCCGTCGCCGTCGCCGTCGCCGTCGCCGGCGCAGCAGCAGTCACAGCGACAGCGACAACGACAACAACAACAACAACACAAACAACAACAACAACAACAACAACAACAACAACAACAACGACGACAAGAACAACAGCAGCAGCAGCAGCGACTGTGGGAACAGAAGAAGCAACGATCACAGCGACGGCGACAGCGGTGGCCGTCGTCGTGTTCGCCGCCGTCGTGTCGGTGGTTACTCTGGTCGAGAGTTGCCGTTGTCGGTCGCAGCGTGGTCGCAGTGCCGCGACGGAAGTGGCCACCTGGCAGAAGAACCGGATTGCGAGGGTGTGGGAGCGGGATCGAACGCGGGCCGGTTCGAGGAAGGACAAACACGGTGGTGTGCGACGCGAGAAGCCGCGGGTGCAGGTGGTGCGGACGCGGCAAGAGGAAGCGCCGGAAGCGATGGACCATCGCGGACACCACCATCGGGGCTGGTGGCACGAGAATTTCGAGCGGCTGGATCGCGCGTTCACGGCGTTGTTGTTGCCCCTGCTATCGTTGCCGCGCGAGTCGGGCTCGCGGTTCGACGACGCCGTTCTTGCCACGGTTCCGGTCGCCGCCGGCGCGACGTCGTCGTTCGAGCTGGTCGTCGCAGCGACCTTGGCGGATCGCTGTCGGGATCATCGAGAAGTCAGCCTCCTCCAGGGGGACTTCTAAGGGCCCCGCCGACCCGGGCCGCTCGGACAGATGTCACCTGGCTATCGACTCCGGGATACCTACGAGCGGGGCTGACACCATTCACCAGTCGTCTCGATGGCGACTGCGTCTCGACCATCCGCGGGAAGAGCGACTCGCCGAACGCATCTTCGTCCACGTTCATCAGCACCGCCGGAAACGTACACGCGAGGGACTCGACTCATGGATCAACCGAGATTGCCGAGTGTCGTCGGGACCGAGAAGGTTTGAAAAGGGGCTCGCGATGCGCCGTACTCGTCTCAAGGGCATCGAGTGCGGGAGCACCGAGCAGATCATCAGCGACGCCGACGTGGAGGTCAACGCCGTCGTTCTTACGGCGAAGTTGCTCCACGGAAAGCTACTCGTCGCCGAGAGGGTCGAAGCGGAGCTGCGTAGCGGTTCTCTCTTGGGGAGAGCGAGGAGAAACGCGAAAACGAGGAGGAAAACTAGAAGCAGGAGCACGGAAACGAGTGGACGAACGAGAAGGAGAAGAAGGGGAAGGAGAAGGAGAAAGAGAACGAGAGGGAGAGGGGCGAGAACGAAGACGAAAGCGAAAACGAAAAAGAAAGCGAAAACGAAAACGAGAAGGAGAACCCGGAAGAGGACGAGAACGAGAAGAAGAATCGGGACGAGATCGAGAGACAGGGCAAGATCGAGGACAAGGAGCAGAGCGAGAACGAGATCGAGGACGAGGAGCAGATCGAGAACGAGAACGAGAGCGGAAACGGAAGGAAGCAGAGTCGAGAGACACGAAGAGAGCGGGCGACGAGTGGAGATCGGTCTCGGTCTTTGGTGGCAGCGATGCAGCGCCTTGTACGAACGGAGGGCGAGTATCGCGAAGGCGATCGTTCATTTGGCGTCGCGTGTTCCAATCATCCTCGGCGCGTATACCGGCGGAAAGACGACGCGGAAGGGTATGTTTGAGGAAGGTGAAGTCGCGCCTCTGTGGTGTGGATCGTCGACGAGGACGAATCGCGGACGCTAGCGTTCCCGGGCTCCTCGTGTCTATGCAGTTCGATTCGTGCGGATTCACGGGACCATCTACGTCGTACGATCGAAGCGACGGGAGCCACGGTTCGCCTTTTCTCCGTAGTCCGACCTCCGACGAGCGAGCGTCTTTCTTTTGTCGTCGAGACTCGTCTCGTCGTTCCGAGGCTCGAGAGCCGCAACCAACCGGAGATGAAGCACGCCGTTCCTGGGGCTGCGACCGTCCGCTCGCGTGGTCGGCTCGTTGCCAGCGTCGCTCAGTCGAGCTCGGGGACGGATTCCAAACCGGAAACGCCACTGCCTTTCACGTCTCTTACTATTCACGGGTTCATTGCATTCGCGCGCTCGCGAACGATTTCGAGGAGGACGACGATCGTCGTGCACGGAAGCTTGGAAACGATCAGTGTCGAGAACTCGAGGAGAGCGAGGATAAAGAAGAGGCCGGAAGTGATCCCGCGGACGATTTGTCTCGGACGGTATCTCGGGAAACGGGGTCACGGTCTCGTCGCGCTGGTAAGCCAAGGACGAGATGGAAGAAGAAGGACGATGATGATCGAGCTCGTTTCGAGAAATCTGTCAATTTCTCGCCAATTCCTACCGCGGACGATCCCACAAACGTTTCTTCGGTCGATGCATTTCCTTACACTGCCTACAACGACGAGGACGAGGACGAGAACGAGGGCGACGCGCAGATCGCCTCGGCTCGCGAGATCGAGGACGTTCAACGACGGAAGAGGTTCTCTCGACAGCAGGACGACGGTACCACCCGTGGCAAAGGGGAACGTTCTCGAGGCCATCATCGTCGCGTTCGGGATTCGCGCGGCGAGAAACGCGAGAGTTACTACACTGCCCGGTTCCAGGAGCCGATCACCAACGAAAGTTGCGGGAACGAGACGACGGAACCCTCGACGAACGGACCAACGACGACGAAGGTGTCGAATTCGTGCGGCCGGAAATATGGATTGCTGTTCGTCTTATATCTACTGGCTGCTTGGCCGCTGGTGTGCTCGACGAATCCCCCCGGACAGTTCGTCTCCAGCTTCGCATCCGATTCATCGTCCCTCGGCTCGACTGAGAGGCTGTCCCGGCACAACGCCACGCAGATCTCGTCCCTACTGTCGTCTTCGGGCGTCGCGCATCAGTGGCTGCAGCATCAGCAACAGCAGCAGCAGCAGCATACTCGGCAGACCGAAGAGAAGCGCGGCACGTTACGGGAACAGCTGTTTCGAGACGTCAGAGACAGGGAGAGGAAGGATAACGGTGTCGACGGGCGTCACCATCGCCGACACGACGAGGAGCAACAGGACGAGCAGCAGACGGTTCGCGACAGGCGACAACGCGAGGTGCGAGCGACCGAGCCGGACGAGACGCATCCTTACAACGAATACAGTTGGGAGGTGAACCAGATAAACCCTTGGCTGTCGGCCTGCGACTTGGCGGGTCCAACGCCGGCCGATCTTCAAGGCAGTTGCGGTCCACCGGAAGTGCCGAAGAACTGCCCGGTACCGTGCTCGTCGGCCGCGAAGGAGAAGGGGAAGGACGCCGGGTTCCTCGAGGTGATCCAGAGAGTTGAACTCGCCGGGAGGAATTGTTATTGGTCCAAGGGGAGCGAGAGGCCGGTGTCGGGCCGCGAGGAGACCGACGACGACGACGGCGTACCGACGACTCCGGAACAGTGCCTTTTTTATCTCGAGGAGTCGCATAAGAGGGACATCTGTCGGGATGATTTTGGCCGGAGCAGTACGCGAAGCTTTTTCACCTCGAGGGAGAATCGATATTGGTTCATGAGCGGGTTGCGTCTGCGGCACTGCTGCGAGCACGCGGTGGTCAACGCCCTGGCGCCTGGCAAGGGCGGTCCGCTTGAAAACGTGTTAAACGGTGGTCAGAAGTGCACCGATGCCCTGGACAAGCTGTTGCTCGTCGACGCGTTGGCCGCGAGGTTGCATTGTGAGTTCGAGGAAGTGCTCGCGCGATACGATTGTGCTCAGTCCTATTCGGTCATCTTTAACTGCACCCACTGTAAGGTAAGCTCGCCACTTGGTCATCGCAAACCTGAACCCACCCCGGTTACTTTTGATTCCGCGCAGACATCGAGTTTTATCTTTTTCTTCTTTTGCGGGGTTTATCCACCTGCAGCCTTCGGCCCAGCAAGTGCCTGTTTTTCTCCTGAACCTTCAGTATTTTCCTCTCTACTATTTCCATGCCCATTTTCCTCTCAGTCTTCTCTCCATCATGCATTCGTCCAGGATGCTGCTTGTGGTGCGGGGAAAACCTTCAGTAGATAAACCCAATGGGATAAATCCTACCTAGGAAAACCCGCCCTGAAATAGTTGGTGTCTTGAGTATCCGTTCCCATTGGGTCTCTACTAGGTCACATTTCGTAGGCTTGAACATCGAATTTGAACCTCCCGCTCATCTTGTTGAGTGGGGTACGACACCTAAGCAATTGCACAAAGTCTCGCAGACCACGACCATAGTCACCCCATCCAGGTACTGACCGCGGCCGACGCTGCTTAACTTTGACATTGAGTTTTATTATTCCATCGATCGTCCAAGCGACTCGTCAGAAATTGCTTAATAAGACGGTAAAGATGTAATGCGAATTAATCGACGAAAGAGAGAAGGTGGTTTGGCACCGGACCGGGTACGAGAATCAAGTCCTTTTGTTTGAAGATCTGGTGGTCGTCAGTAGTAGTAGTTGGCAAGCGTGGCGGGCTTAGCGTCACGTGTAGAGTGCACCATTCGCGAACGACCTCTTTCGTAATCAACGCTAATAAGCGTTTCGTCCAGAAAGCTCTGCAATTAGGAACGAATTCAATTTGTCCTCGCGTACATTTTTTCTCTCATCTTCCGAGGGAGGGAGGGTTGGCAAGGAGCCTTTGTCCAGGCTCCGCGGAAAGCTTCCCGTCGATTCTTTCCACGTACAACCAATTCCTTTTTTCCGTTCACCGGTCGATTTCTTTAGACTCTGGCTCTCGTTACGCCTGGAACGTTACCAACAAATTGATACCACTGCTTGTTCATTGATATCTGCTTGTCAGAATTAGGACGATTCACTAAGAACGATCAAGCTTTTCATTGTCAAATCATTAATTGACACACGCGAGAGGAACGACTTGTCCATCGTGCGATTTTATTTTTGCGTGCGAAATCTCGCCGTTCAATTTGGCTGAAAGTGGCGACAGGAATTTCTTTATAACAGCCGAGCCAAGCTTTGAGCGTTAAGAGGTTTTCGAGAGGATCGCGTTGATAGAAAGCGGGATAAGAACGTTGATGTCGATTTAACCGATTAGCGCAGTTACTCGCGGCTAACCGATTTCAATCCCGGATTATAATTTTTGATGCAATTCGTGTGCCAAACTCGGCTTTCGCCAAATCGAACATCTGCGTTCGTTGTACACGTCGAACAGCCGAACGCGTTTCATCCCCGCGGGAGGGGTTTAATTAATTAATTCTGTCCGATGAAAATTGAAGGATCGTTGACCCAGAAATTAATAAGATGAATATCGACGGAAATGAACCGCGGTGATCGGAATCTGATAAGAGTAATTCCTTTTTTGTATTCGTGTAGGATCGTTGATTTTTCGAGAATCAAAATGCATCGGAGCTCATCACGGCCTCGTTAATCTCTGTACCCAATCGCGCAAATTCGTGCACGAGTATTGTTTATAAGACCACTCTGATTAGGCCATCTAATCAGAATCAAGGGACGACGGGTATCAACGTTCTTGGTCGCATCTCAATTAACCGGACTGTTTTCAGTCTGTTAATTACCAAACGCGTTTTCTCCAAATCGATTCCCCGTGTCCATTGGTTGAGACACGTGTACCCTTACCGAGGAACACGAATTTATAAGCGATTTCTCCTGCTATAACTATAACCAACATAACGTAACTGTCCGATTCGTCGGCCTTCGGGGACCGTTTTACGAGGCCGACCGCGACTGCACTCGATTCCAAGGATCTCGCCCTTCTCCTATCTATCAAAAGTCGACTAATTCATCCACCATTCCCTAATAAATGACAATTGATGCATACGATGGACGGTGCTTTTGCCGTAATCGTTGGTACTCATCGTTCTCGTTCCGTTTGTCAATAAATCTTTCTCGGTGGAGAGATTCCGCGTGCAGTCGAGTGGAAGTCCTTAATGAAAGACTTTAAAAAAAGTGTTGGAGGCTCGTGCGAGTAAGCGTATCTGATAAAACGCAACACGTCGCGTCGTAACCAATTCATTGCACCACGCGTTGTTATAGGTACGGTTAGCAATTCGTTCACGTACTCGTTAAACGTGTATAAGGTACGTATGGAAACGCGCGTGAATTGTCGGAGACAGATACGTAGCGAAGGGAAATGTAATCTGCGTAACCTCGTTAATGGGTTGTTCTCCTGCCGTGAAACCTCTGCCACCCGTTCGATCAGACGATTAATTTACAAATGCGATTATGCATCGATTCTAAATTCAGAAAGACAGAATTCTAAACAATAGGGGATGGTTAATTTTTAGGGGATGATCGTCAGACAAAAGATGAGTCATTTTATCTTTGGAATCTTTTGAGCAATCGTTCATTCTATGAAACGATTGATTTACAAATCTGATTACACATGGACAGAAGCAAAATTCTGAGGAAGAGACTATTCAGCTTTTAGGGGATTGTCATCAGGTAGAAGATCAGCTCGAATCTGCTTATCGTATCCCTGCGCCGTATACAATAGACCCACGTGTGTGTCCTCGTACACGCGCGATTTGCGCGTACGAACACGTCGACGCGCACCAACTAGTTTAATGATTAAACGTCAAGTATAGTCAGCCGTCGCGTCGCTGGAAACTAGTTGCTCATGGCAGCTAGTTTGCTTACGACTTGTTTGCAACCGTTCTCTCTCTCTCTCTTCCTCTCTATAATCTATACTAGACTTTTTTAGGATTTTCCTAAGAATTCTTGATTTAATCGACGTTAACTTAAAATGAGCGTTACAAGTTCTACTCACTGTTGAGACAACACAGAATTACAATAGAAATGGTCAGTGAATGGAAATCGTGAACAGAAATTGGGAGATCCTATTAGATTGGCAAACTAAATAATTGCGGAGTTTGTCGATAGACTTGTTATTTAAAATTCGCAATCACTTAGTTGCCAACCCAACATCTTAATTCTGCATCGACGGGGCTCTCTGTATCGGAACGTTCATCCTGTTTCTGCTAAGGGTGGTTTTAATTGCGAATAGAATGATTGCTTCGGGGTTTTACGAGTACAGCTGTTTATGGTAGCATCAGATTTTTGGAGAACCAGTTATTACCGATGCATAATGTATACGCAGTTGCGAACTGTCCGATGCAATACGCGGCCACTCCCCTTTCTCGTCGTGCTCGTGTATACGTGCAGACGCGCACGTGTGCCAGTGCATGCACACGCGAGGAGTTATGCCCCGTGCGTTATTCACCGTCGCGGTATTGGTGTCTCGATGCTCGTCCATAGAGCCCGACGTAGGGGTGGACACTCGGGGTAATTGGCAACAAACTATACCGATGAATGTGACTCCGACAGTATATTCCTTATTATCCCGACGAGCTAGGTGTTCCCTCGGAGTATATATATCTCGTTTCCGACCGACGCTCACACGCCTACTCTTCTATTGGGAATTTCCCTTCGCTTATGCGCGTCAATATTCCATGCCGACTCGGTGAAACAATTAAACTTTTTCAATGCAATTTGCCAGCAGCGATGATCCTCATCGGAAACTCGTCCGCTAGCGACTCGTTCAGAGAACTGTAACGACGATCTACGTATCGTCTTACGCGATGGAAGTTGTTTTTGTAGAATATTTTATCGCAAGCGTTAGAACGAATCGAATACGGATCACCGGTTAACAGGAGATAGACCGGAAGAATCCGGGTGTATCGAGTAAATAGAAATTGGTCAGTGGTGTTTTCGAATTTTATGGAATTGCATTTTACAACGCAGAACGTGCGTCTACAAATATATGTCGATGGGAGGGAAAAAAGAGAGCGTGAATGCAGCGATTGAACACGATTCGAAAGGAAAATCATTTTCCAATGGTAGAGAGAGCGAGTCTGTGAAACGTCGTCGGAAGATACTTTAAACGATTTTATGGAAGCAAGGCGGAGCTAACGCGTGTTCATTCGAATTAATGAATTAACAAAATTGACGTTAAACCACCACCGCGGCTGCTGCTGCTGCTGCTGCTGCTGCTGCTGCTCGTCTCTCCCTCGTTATTCCTAATCGTCTAAAAATATACTACCGACCGAAAGGACGGGAGGCCGGGACAAAAAGATCGGCGGCGATCTTAAATCAAGCTGCCGTCTGACGTGTTCGACCCTAAATCTCTCAATCGCTTCTTTTAACCCCGCTCGAATTAATTAACGAAATTGACGTCAAAAGGGACAGCCCGGCTTATATACACTCGTGCACTCGTCTTTTCGCATCGTGCCTATTTATTATACAGTGACCCCCACACAATCGACTCGATTTGTTTTATATCGTCGCTCGTGTCACGGGCAAACCGGAAAGGGTATCGTATTATCAACGTTCTGTTTCTGTCCAGCGAATCTCATACTGATAACTAGTTGACAATCAATCGATTGTATTTATTGTATAGTCGGTCAAAACATAGTAAACAAATTTGTAAGTTGGTCACTCTCGTTCATCAAATTGCAATCAAACAAAACTATTCCGTCACGAGAGTCCATAACAGTTTCGTGTAGCTTAGAGGTATTGGGGTAATCGAATAGATCCGAGTAGTGGCGAAAATATGAAAAACATTAGAGGGAAAGAGACGTGAGGTCAGCGATCGAAAACTAGTCTTTGCGAACTATAGACTCTCGTGACGGCAAGTTTAGATGAAGACGAAAAATGTGTTGAAATCGGCCTTTATATCGGTTTTTCTCAAGTAAAATTGAGCATTAAGGATGTATTGGCTATACAGTCAATCTCAAAAGTTTATGCACTTTAGAAACGAATTTTTTAAAAAGAAATCAGACGTCGCAAGAACATTGCTAATAATAAACANTCCCGTAGATTCAACGGTTTATGAGTAATTAAGGAAAAATGAAATTTTTTGCCAAAAGTTCGCCGTTTCGACGCTGGGATGGTCGGATTTTGTCAACATCAATAAAATACCAAATAATCATACGTAACTCGTTAAATATCGAAGTTAGAAGGAAAACAACTTTTCTTTGAAGCATTTTCCGCAATTTTAATTGGATATTTCCTTCTATACTTTTTAGCATGTAGCTATTTATTATTAGCATTATTCTTCTGACGTCTGATTTCTTTTTAAGTACAGTAAATGCGTTTTTCTGAGGTACATAAACGTTTGGGATTGACTGTATAGCCAATACATCCTTAAGGGGCTAGGGTAGCCACGCGACTTCTCTGACACGCGTTGGCAAAATTTGGCGTTTTTTGCTCTATCTTATCAGTAAGCAGGCAATAATAGTGCAAAATATGGGTTTACTTTCGGATTCGGCGATGGAAAAACCACGGCAAGACACATGGCCCTCTTTGGGGTAGGTTCCGGCCTTCTACTAAAGACGGCCGTGGTTCTACCCCTTAATAAAGTTAAAGTTAAAATTAAACTGTCGAATTCACGTGTGTACGAGGGTGCCCGGTATGCGGCGTGAGCGAGCGTTCAATGAAAAATGTGTCTCGTCGGAGAAAAGATAAGTCGTGGCGGGGCAATAGGATTCGGTAATGGTAAAAGGAAGAAAGGTAGCGGAAAAAAAATAATCGGAGGGGTTGCACATTGCGATGGACGAAGGATGGTCGCAGCGAGGGGAAGTAGGAGCGAAAGGGGTGGGAGGATGCAAGGTGCAATCAATAGCGAGATTGCCCTCGCTCGGTAGCTACTCAACGCCAATAGAGGGACGTTATAGACACGAGCGTCGAGCTGTTACGATTGTAGATTCACTGTTCTCCAGTGGATTCCAGCTTAGCCGGTGCTGTTACGTGGCCCGGACCACCTCTGTCGGAACTTTTCATACCGTCCGTCGAACGCGATTACAATTATTCCCGGCTGGGCTCCTGTCTACGCCGCTGATACGCGTAGTCATCTGATACGAGGATATAATTCGACCGTGACCTCTTTCGCGTTACAGCGAAATCGAATTCGGGTCAATCGAAATCGAGTCTTAAACCCGCGGTCGAATCTGTTTCACATCTCGCCTCGATGCGAGCTGTCCGTCTTTCGTTCGTCGTCGCGATCACCGTCTCTCGGTGCTCCGTGCGATAACGTTCGAACGAATTTCATCGTAGAAAAATTGCAACAGAAATTCGTACAGTAAAATCAGGCTTAGCTGCCACTTGGTACCAGGTCCAAGTATCTATTATTCCACCCTCCACTCGAACATTACGAGTACTCGAGAACTGTGCTGCACAGCTCCTCCTCCTTTCCGTGTCAAGATTTTGTGGAACTTAAGCGAAACATCCCCGAGTCGCGAAGTACTTTAAACATCTCACCCTCCCCATGACTCAGCCTCTTTATCTGACCATTATTCTCTTTCCCGTTAACCCCCCCCCCCTCGTCCATCCGACGTCGTTCCCCATCGAATTCGATCGATTCGTCTGCCGCCTCTTCCCGGCTGCGTGTCTCTGAGGGGCGCATTCCCGCGGTCTCCGATTCCTTAGATATCCTCTTTTCCGTTCGACATCGTCTAACAATAAGCGGATTAAAACTCGGTGCCTCCGGTATCTCGAAGAAACGCGAGTTTCCCTGATAACCGGTAGCTACGTTCGATTCTCTTTTAATATCCAATTCCTCATTGTCGTCGACGTTCCGTACCTCCAGGAGCTCGGGGTTTCGATTGAACGAACGGGAACACGGTGAAAATTCCCGGCAAGCAACCCTGCCTGACCCATATACCCTGCCCCTTGATATAAACTACCGTGGAATGCTATTCCTATTCACCGGAGTTTCCCCGCCGCCTCTTTTCTTTTCCTTCTGCGCTGCACCGCGCCGCGTTCGACTCGACTCCCTCGCGAGTTCCTCTCCTCTCTCCATCCATTGTTTAAGGAGCGGAAACGAGGAAATCGTAGGTTTGACTACCGACAGCCAGTTCGCCAAGTGAACCTCCGCCCTCGACCAACTGTAATCGCGCGAACACACGTGCAACCTACAACTGGTACACGACTTCCCGACCCTTTCCCAGTTCCGTCGAAACGGATAACAAATAGGAAATCATAGACGTCTCGCATGGTATCTATTTCATCGTGGAATCGTGTTTCGTTTAAGAGTTCCCTCGGCAGATATTTATCTAGCCTCTCGGGTTCTTTCGGTGCTTTGAACTCGATCCAAATTGAAATGGAATTTGTTCGATTCGGATTCGAATTGTTCGATTTCGATAATGGCCCTAATTCAACTTAAAGGGGTGATCCATGAAAAAGTGGGAGGCGTCGGTGAGCAAAGCCGCGCGATTGATCGAAATTGATCGCGCGTGAATTGCCTCCAAACAGGCAGGCCGGGTTTATAATTAAAGCCGTAATTAACGGCGGACGTATTTAAATCCGGTCCGCGTGTTCTCCCCGTGATGGGACGTTCTTTATTTTGTGTACTCTCGGACGTGTGAAACATCTCCGATTTTCTATTCAACGACGTAAACGAAAAACGGGCTTTGAAACGGCTTTTAATAATTAGTCGACGCGGTCGTTAGTCAAATCACTTTCCATTCATTCCGTCTAGTCCCGAATTTTCCTCTCCGCTTGCGTAAGGAGCAGATCTATTTTTCGCTGGCTCGGATGAAACTATCGAAAGGGGACGGGGGAAGATAGAAAGTTGAAGGATCCAGAGAACGGAGGAAAGTTGTACAGGGAAGTGAGTAACGGAGGAATTGAAAGGGGATAGATAGTGAAAGAAGGCTGGAGGAGGACTACTTCCATGTGGATGGAATACGGATCAATATCGTAGAGGATGAAGCATCTTTCGGTTAGATTCCTCGGGCTTTGGACGCAGGAGCCGATCCGATAAAAAGGAAATGTATGTAATATATACGAGCACGAGGAGGACCCTTTTGTTCTTTTCACGACGGTTGCTCGGCTTTGATCTCTCTATTAAATTACTTCGGAATCAACGACAATTACAGCGATTCAACAAATTCAATTATCGTCCAAGACCGGCTCGGTAGTTCACTCGGTGTCTCAGAAAAATTTTTACACCCAAAAATGGGTGATTCTGCAAGTGTTTCTCAACAACAATTTCCTTTGGCAAAATGCAAAGTAAGCCATGGTTTTTGAATTATTAACGAAAAACACTGACCCGGGGCCCGCGCCCAGCCATGGGTAGGTTGGCTCGGATCGTGACACTCGGCCATGGAATAGGGCGAGCCCTATACGCGCTCTTATTGGTCAGTGGTTTTCGTTAATAATTTAAAAACCATGGCTCACCTTGCATCACTTGCAGAATCCTCTCTTCGGCTCTAATACTTTTTTTAGGACACCCTGTATACTTACGAAATCTACAATGGTTCTGTATAATCTACGATCTACAAAGATGTAACGTAGTGGCTTTCGCAGGTTTACGAGTTTGTATCCCTTATATTTCGGCCAGTCTCCTGCTGTAGACGCATGAAAATCCGCAATGGACAGGAACGACTCTCGTTAATAGCGGCGGGTGAAATAGGCCAAGGGCAGAGTCACGCGCTAGGGGTGAAAATAATATCCGATCGTGTCAACCATGGTGAAGCGACAAAGGCGCGGCAAATCTTTTTGTTTACCTCGTCGTCACGGAGGTGAAGGAAAAAGCCGGCGGTGTTCGTCGATATGAAGCGACGTCGCGAAAAGAAGGAGACCGGGATCGAATGCTGAATCGTCGTACCCAGTGTCCACCGAGAAACTGCGAAGTTTTTACTCCTCGGATTAAGTAGTATCAACACCGTCGCACAAGTAGAAAGCTCCTCGACGGAGACAGGAGCTCCTGGAGTTCTCTTGAATAGGTTGCTATTAGCACGGGAGGGAAATCGAAGAGGCTATTGTTTCTCTGCTATCTGGCATCGATTCCCCGCGTCGGTTACTATCGTATCTAGCCTGATTGATAGTACCGTATTTACGCGTCGAGGAACTTTCTTTCGAGGGCGTTGTTTTCCTCGGTTCAACGTCGATACCACCGCCATAGATCTCCGCGGGGAACGTCCACTTCTTCCTTGTCGGCCATCTCTCGTCTCATTTTACTCCCAGAGATAAATTCATTCTCAATAGGTGCGGTCCCGTAGATCGTGGATCGCACGCAGTAAATCGCGTGTCCCGTCGCGCGTTCTCTATAGATCGAGCGTAACAGTTTCTAAGGTTAAAAGCGAATTCGAGAGGTCATTCTCGATTCGTCGCGAGGAGATGACGAATATCACCGCGGCTGCCGCGGATATATTTAGCCCGTAATATCCGTCGGTTTTCTGGCTCTGCTCCCCAGCGGTACCGCCGATCTATACAGCCGCCTCAGTTGTTCGCGTCGTAAATATTCGAAAACTTCTATCTGGAAGTATACATAGGTACGTAAATAAGTATATAGGTGGGACCTGAGGGAACACGAATCGGAACCCGTTAAATCCTTTCTATTCGGGCACGGATGATTTGAAGGAAATAGGGTACGAGCAAGATTTAACGGTACATCCTTATTGGCAGCCTTCGATGGGTAATCCGCGTAAAATCGATCCACCGGTAATCTTTTTCATTAGATACGCGTGTTCGAGAGATCTGTGTATTATTCTTGCACGAATTTACACGTACACGGGCGATTATTTCAATACACGTCCTTGAATTCTCCGAGTAGAGACGTACAGGGAGGAGGCGAGTCACGTGGCAGGATCACGTTGCCGCCGCGTATTCATCCTTCTTTCGATTATTGATTCTTATTTCGCGTCTCCCCTCGACGCAGGTGGACGGTCCCGTATGATTCGGAAACTATCCAACATGAAACGAATACAGCAGTAATTCGTCTCGTTCCACCGAGTGACAGCGGCATTGCTCTTTCGAAAGAGGATCGTTTTCGGTCGATCCCGGCCCCAACTAGGAACCGAACGATTCTTCCGTTGATTGCCAAGTATTCTTGCCCCCTAGGGACATTTTTACGAGGCACAGCGAGAAACCGTCGCTGCAGTTCTTCGAAATAAGGGTACACAGTGGTCTATTAACCTTTCCACCGTGATTCAGACTCGTACGATTCGCATAGAAAGGACAGGGCAACAACGGCTGTTGTGTCCGCATGTCAGAAGCAACAAGACACGTAGAATCATGGTGTAAAAACATAAGGTGTGTTCTTGCGCATCCATTTGAACATCCATCTGTACACGGACACGTCCACTTGTTGGCCATTTTGGATTTCTAACCAATCACGCTTCATATTAAAACAGAGCGAATTTTAAAATCGTAAACATATCAAAAATTAGGTTTTCGGAATGTAATATGTATGCGTGTTTGAACTAAACAATAGTTCATCGTACTTCCAATATGATCGATGAGTGGAAGGCGCAAACAGCGAGACATTTGAACACGCCGGAAGAACACACCTTATGTTTTTACATCATGCGTAGAATCACCATTTATTACTTACTTAAACTTGCTAGTCCTAGGCTGGAATACAGGAGTAATTTTCCTCGTTCCACCGAACGACAGAGGTATTGCTCTTTTGGAAGAAGATCGTTTTCGATCTTTACCGGCCACATTATTATTATTATTATTATTATTATTATTACAATACATCAGTATTATTATTATTAAATTACTTAATCGCTACGCGTATCACGCCGGTCGGAAGACCTCACGTAACACTGAATCGTTACTCGCTAATTACCGCCGTATGGGACGTTCCTCTATACAGGGTATCCCAGAAAAAGTG
>NW_017162322.1:3551271-3614947 GCF_001652005.2 Ceratina calcarata | reverse complement strand
CCCTAGGGACATTTTTACGAGGCACAGCGAGAAACCGTCGCTGCAGTTCTTCGAAATAAGGGTACACAGTGGTCTATTAACCTTTCCACCGTGATTCAGACTCGTACGATTCGCATAGAAAGGACAGGGCAACAACGGCTGTTGTGTCCGCATGTCAGAAGCAACAAGACACGTAGAATCATGGTGTAAAAACATAAGGTGTGTTCTTGCGCATCCATTTGAACATCCATCTGTACACGGACACGTCCACTTGTTGGCCATTTTGGATTTCTAACCAATCACGCTTCATATTAAAACAGAGCGAATTTTAAAATCGTAAACATATCAAAAATTAGGTTTTCGGAATGTAATATGTATGCGTGTTTGAACTAAACAATAGTTCATCGTACTTCCAATATGATCGATGAGTGGAAGGCGCAAACAGCGAGACATTTGAACACGCCGGAAGAACACACCTTATGTTTTTACATCATGCGTAGAATCACCATTTATTACTTACTTAAACTTGCTAGTCCTAGGCTGGAATACAGGAGTAATTTTCCTCGTTCCACCGAACGACAGAGGTATTGCTCTTTTGGAAGAAGATCGTTTTCGATCTTTACCGGCCACATTATTATTATTATTATTATTATTATTATTATTACAATACATCAGTATTATTATTATTAAATTACTTAATCGCTACGCGTATCACGCCGGTCGGAAGACCTCACGTAACACTGAATCGTTACTCGCTAATTACCGCCGTATGGGACGTTCCTCTATACAGGGTATCCCAGAAAAAGTGTTAGACTCGAAGAGAGGTGATTCTGTAAGTGTTTCTGAACAACAATTTCCTTTGCCAAAATGCAAAGTGAGGCATGGTTTTTGAATTATTAACGAAACACAGTGACCAATAAGAGCGCGTGTAGGGCCCGCGCTAAGCCATGGCCGAGCGTCACGATCCGAGCCAACCTACCCATGGCTGGTTTTTTACCAAAGGAAATTGTTGTTCAGAAACACTTGCAGAATCACTCCTTCTCGGCTCTAAAACTTTTTCTGTCGCAAGATATAAACACAATAACAACGGCATTTCCACTTTCCAAGAATACGTAAGCCTCAGACGTGAGCCAGCATTTCCACTTTCCAAGAATACGTAAGTCTCAGACGTGAGCCAAAGAATTTGTCGCGGTTCTGATCCACCGCGGCGAACGTCACCACGGAAGTTTCTTACGATTCCCGTCGTCGGATATCGGAGATTCTCGAGTCTCCGTTGCGCGATCAAATTCATTACCGCTCGTATTTACAGGGTAATAGAGAAGTTTAATAAGCGGACGCATTTACGGTGGAACGCGCGTATATATGTACGAAACGTGAGTACATAGATCGTTGGACGTAAACGGGGTTCATTTAATGGCCGTGACCCGTACCGTTCCGCTGTTTATAACTACGGAGCGAGGTCCAATCGGGCCAGACCGAATTCGATGCAATAAGCGCGATAGGTATGTACATACGTACGTATCTCTGCCACAGTTTTTCCATTTTTCCACCGATCCTCGTCCGGTTGCGTTTTAAACCGGATAATCAATCCCGCTTATGGAACAGACCCGCGGTTCGGCTTGACGAATGGTCGGTCGATTAAAGGGCTCGAGAGAAAATAGTGAGGTTGGGAAACGGTGTATGTTTTCGAGGCACACTTCATCACGCTTTGTCCGGAGTTATCCGAGGCTTTGTGCGGCCAGAGAAGCGACACTTGCCAGCGGCTGTCTTCCAAGCAATTGTCTCGGTAACGAGCAAGTAGTTAAGTAGTGGCCCGTCACCGGGGCGTCGACGACGACGACGGGCTGTAAAAGGTTTCAGCCGCATGTTTTTCCGTTTGCCCGAGGATCGTTTGTGAAATCTTCGGAAGCCTCAGGTGCCGCTTCGATAATAGCCTGCTAACCGGACGCCCGACCGACCGACCGATCCATCGGGCTGGTTAGTTTCGACTTGACGAATAGACGTAATTAAATACTCGTTTGCACGATCGATTCGAAACAGCTCGCGGCCGGCGTTCGGTAATGAAAAGTTTCTGTCTCTGGATTTTATTGCCCCGAGATCGATCGATGCACGCATCACTTTCGTTTTTGCGACCGGCTGATCGTGAGGGGACTGTCACGGACAGGTTTAACAGCGAAGAAGGAAGGAACGTCCGCGTTTATGGCGATGCGACGACCTCCCACTCTGCGTCGCGTCGCGCCGCATCGGGTCGGATGATCGCGTGTTCAAGGATTTACCTCGATTTTTCCCGCCCCGGTGAGAAACCGTCGTCCCGCGAAATTTTTATCTAGCCGATGACGACGGGTGCCAATTCTCAAAACGAAAAATCGGCGGAATCGTCATTCGTCATTGAAAAATTGTCCGGCCGCCTGGTGAATCTCGTACAGTTTTAATTTTCTGGAGCGAAACTAATTGGAACCTGGCACGTATCGACCGGAGTAACCGACGATACGAAAAGTTTGATGTCCGGACGCGATAACGAAATCTGCACGCGAGGCGCAAATCGGAATTCGAACAACGATGAGGTTTAATCGGTGGACAGATTAATTAGAGATTTTTCTGTTGCGCGTCACGGGTAATCTGCTAATTTTTAGTGCGCGCGTCGGTGTTCTCGCGAGCCGACGAGAAAGTGCAGGAGCACTCGGAGGCCGAGGAGGGATAGGATTTGGGGTAGCATCGGTAGAAGGGCGGCAGAGATATGGGCCAGGTAACCAGGTCACCGCGAGTAAGGGCATTGCTTTTGCAACCGCCAACCACCGCCGACACCGTCACCCTCCCCCGTTCGTGCCACCTAACCTTCCCCTCCGAGCACCCTTCTCTTTTTCTCTCGACCCCCTGTTCCCCTTTTCCACGTTTCGATCTCTTCCCCTTCCTTCCTTCCTACCTTCCTTCATCGGTCCGCTCCGCCACTCGATACACGACACACAAACAACTGTTTCCATCTCCGCGATGCCTCCAATAGATGTCCACCACTTTGTCCCTCGCCGTTACGCCGCTCTTTCGACTCCTACCGCTCTTACGTCCACGTATTTCTTTTCTCTACCCTCGCGTCTTTCCGCGCCGATGTTCAAAAACCTAGGCACCCCATACACGTGCACTTAACACACTTTCTTTGACTCTCAATTTTTTACCGAATTTTTTTCTTACATATAAAAAGATTTACGGAACGGAAAATCGACAATTATAAATCTATACAGAATGAGGCACTTAAAACAGGCCACCTGAATAACTTGGCTCGTTGTATTGGCTATACAGTCAATCCGAAAAGTTTATGTACCTTAGAAAAACGCATTTCCTATAATTAAAAAGAAATCAGACGTCGGAAGAATAATGCTAATAATAAATAGCTACGTGCTAAAAAGTATAGAAGGAAATATCCAATTAAGTATTGACGCTGACGAAAATTTTTTTTTTCAAAATTGCGAAAAATGCTTCAAATAAAAGTTGTTTTCCTTCTAACTTCGATATTTAACGAGTTACGTATGATTATTTGGCATTTTATTGATGTTGACAAAATCCCAGCGTCGAAACGGCGAACTTTTGGCAAAAAATTTCGTTTTTCCTTAATAACTCCTAAACCGTTGAATCTACGGGAAAATTGCATACGACCTTTCTTGTAGAGGGCGACGAGATCTATAATTTCTGTATAAAAGTTCTTCGCTAGCATTAATAGTTTATGAGTTATTGACGAAAAACGAAAAAACAGTTCTTTGCAAATTACTCGTTAACTATTGACGCTAGCGAAAAACTTTTACATGGAAATTGTAGATCTCGTCGCCCTCTACAAGAAAGGTTATATGCAATTTTTCCGTACGTTCAACGGTTTGGGAGTTATTGGCCAAAAACGAAAATTTGGAAGGAATTGAAGGGGTACCCTTGGAAAAATCTCGGAAAAATCGAAAATTTTTTTTGTTGTTTATTATTAGCAATGTTCTTCTGACGTCTGATTTCTTTTTAAAAAATTCGTTTCTAAAGTGCATAAACTTTTGGAATTGACTGTATAGCCAATACATCCTTAAGTGCCCTGTATATGCAGATGAAAGAAAATTCATCAATATTGGCATTGGTTATCCCAGAGACATTGCATAATTAAGACATAGGCAATCTCGTGAAGAAACTGAAATTATTTTATAAAACGTTGATATATTAGCGTGTGACCTGACAATTAGACAGACCCACAGAGGATTAACTCCAATGTCCTCGAGTCAACATTTTCTAATAGCACGCGTATTTGGAACCGTCAACTGCGAGAAGCATTGACCAGTTAATTAATTTCGTTTAAAGAGCACAGAAAAGTTTCGTGAGTCGGCGAAAGGTTTAACGTTCGTTCAGCTCGTTCCGTCTTAGCCGAGCGAAGTTTTCCGATAGCAACTTCGCCGTCCGTGATTCATTTATATTTTCGCGTAAAATCATTCCTACAGACCGCGGAGGTAATTAATCTAGCGTGCCGGCCAAGTATGAATACTCGTGCCGGAAAATATGAAAACTCGTTCGCGAACCAGCCACGGTACCCAGAGTACGGTTTTCGGTTGCACGAACGTCGTTCCAGAATTTAGCAGTTGGAAATTGCCGCGTCAGGTCGACTCGACAATTCCCTTTGCGTTCACCGATCGGCGATCGCGTCGAACAATCGTCGAATCGTTGCGTTATCCATAGTCGTGCGAATGGAAAGAAAAAGCGCGATGTGTAATTCAGGATGTTTTATAAAAGAATCGTCCGTGTAAAGAGCATTATTAATTTCGTGTCTCTCGTCTTTGATCTCGTCGACCTGACCGAGACAAAGGATTACGTACTCCGGCGCTATTCCGAAAGGGGGATAAATTAATGTCACGAATCCGGAGCGAACAATGACAGGCCGAATTACGAGTCGCGTGTGTACGCGAGTGCAGACGTGGATGAAATGGAAGAACCTCGGGGTAACGGCGTGAACAAACACGCGTGGCCTCCGTGTGTATGCGACGGGCGAGAAGAAACTAGAGCGAGAAGAAAAGGAATTTGGAGTCGATATGCATTAGTCTGAGTGAAAAGAAATTAACGCGGTCCATCACCGGAATGAAACGTGTCTCGTCACCGCGGATTCGTCGCAAACGAACCGTTTCGACGAAACTGTATCCGATTTCCGATTCCTCCCTTTTTCCTTTCGCCCAGTCGTCGCGGAGTCGGGGAAACGTTCTGTGCGACCGTCGTAATCGCACGTACTCGGAAACGTTGTCTCCCGGCGGCTCTGTTCGTTATTCGGGTTAAGGATCCCGGGATAGGAAGGCTGGAAAAAAGATTAGATGGAAATTGTACGAGCCGACGCGGTGACAGCGGACGCGTCGACGGGGTATTACGAGAAAAGGAAATCGGAAAATGACGTATTGTTTGACAGAGAGAGAGAGAGAGAGAGAGAGAGAGAGAGAGAGAGAGAGAGAGAGAGAGAGCGCCCCCTCCCACGTTGTAGCGATCTAATTGTAAGTAAAAGAACGAAGAGGTGGCTGATTAAGGGGGTTGAGGGTGAGCAGCCGAGCGACGAGCGGGCGAAGGGGTAGGAGGACGCGGCGAAGAGGAGAGGACCGGAAGGGATCGGGAAGGGGCGAGATAGTTTGGAGGGGAGGTTCGGTACCGCATCTGCCTAGCTCGAACGTAGATGTACTCGGAGAGCAGAGGCTGGAGAGAATTGGGTCAACCAACTTGGAGTGTACTTCAGGTGTAGCTACCTATCTGACCCACCTACAGACTCACCAGCCCCTAGAATTCCCCCTCGGCCGGCTATCCCTTTCGCGTTCTTCTCAAAGAATCTATCCCCCTTTTCTTTGCTCGTTAACTGTGCGGCGAACCGCTGCGCCGCCACCGCGCCGTCCGTCCTCCGGACTCATCGAATCAAAACTTTTACAGCCCCGGGTTCGTGTTTTATCTTTAAGTTTCCTTCGACCCTTCGACACCAATTCCGTTAACTCGCTCCGCAAACTTTCCGCGCCTCCGTGCAGGTTCCTCCTCAGCCCAATTACTAACCGATTTCAATGTCACATCCCATATCGTTCGCCTCGTTCCACGCCGAATCGCGCATCACTTTCGCCGATCACGTTTCCAGGCCGTCCCGCTTCTCCCGTTAAACTATCGCTCGCGCGTTCCACGATTCGAGTCGTAGATCAACAAACGAGCGACAGCACAGTTCCAGAGTCTGCGGTTAAATCGAACGGAGCCTACTTCTGCCAGTTTGACAAGCTCCCACTACGAATAGCTGCACTCCGCAACTCTTCCCCGGCTGCCACGTATCGTCAATCGAAATTCGCCTAACTTAGCGTTTCTCCGAGTTACCGAGAGAAAACCAATGCGAACCTAGTTCGTGTTATCGTTCCCGAGGCAACCCGCGAACAAAGTTGGCTTGGCAGCGACACAAAACGCTCTGCCGCGAGCTGTTCGACGAGTATCAGAATTTTATTGCCCGGCTCGATTCGCTCGGCCGAAAAACATCGTTTCGTATTCGTCTCTTTTCATGCAATCGCAACGTAATTATAACGCGGTCTCGTCGTCGGAGTGTGCGCAGGACTATTTAGAGTACATCTAGGTCAGCCACTGACCCATCTTATCGACTCCGATCTATTCGTCTCGCATCGGGTTCCAAAATCGACTGGCACAGTTATAGAAAAAGAACATGTCCGACGGGCCACGTAATGAACGAACGTTTTTCTGATTGCAGGAAGCGTATAGAAAATGGGTGTGCAGCTCCCTGGTGCCTTACTTTGCTCACGGGGGACCGCAGGATTTGGACAGTTCGAACAGTTGGGCAGGGAGCAGGCTCAAGCCCTGTCGGTCCTTCTGCCAGTCCGTGGAGCAACGTTGCCCTTACTTACTTCCCGGCGATCGTGCTCCCGCGTACCCCACACAATACGCCGGCGAGCCTACTTTCCTCTGCACAGGTAACGGCCAACCTAATCCTACAACCGTACGACGTAACAAGCGTCTCGTTCAAATCTCGAAGAAGGGTAATATCGTTTCTGGCACCCTCTCGTTTCACCAGTGGGATACTTCCCAAATTCAGTCTTTTCCGCAGATTTAACCTTTCAGTTCTCTCGAATTGTCGATACATTTTTGCCTCATGATGGAGGCTTTCATAGAATCATTCATTCTAACAAAGAATTATACAAAATTACAAAATTTTGTCATTGTTGCGTTCATATTTTTTCATAAATGAAATGAAAATACTATCCTTCGACATAAGAATTGAAGATGTAATAACTTTTTTAACACTAGAAAGACTGAAACTTAGTATATACCTATCTTGCCCAAAAGCAGTCAAAATGACTGCATTGTGAAAGAATAATGTGTAAAGAAATTTGTCTAAAATTAATTTTTAATATTTTTTATATTATTTACAGTCATATAACAAGTTATTAGTAAATGTTAACAATAAAAAAATTTACTTCACTTGGGAAAAAAAATAATTTATGCATTATTATTTGTACATTTGCCCAAAAGAAGTCAAAATGACTTCCTTGGGCAATCTAGTGTTAATAGACTTGCAAAATTTCTGAAATTTCGTACTGCTTTTGATTAATGTAATATTATAGTAACTGTTAAAAGTTGAATGCTTTGTCATTGTTTTTATATAAGAGTTCGTACAACCTTAAGACGCGTGAGTAGGATAGAGAGGAGGTGGTTGGAAAACGTAATGATTGCAGATCCGAACATCCCCGAGACCGGAAAGCAAGCCGCGCGAGCCGTGCACAGCACCAACGAGGATGAGTGTTGCTTCCACGCGTGTTCCGAGGAACTGCCGGGATCGGGTATCTGCGCGAACTGCACCGATCGGGAACTACGAAGACGCGGGAGAAGCCACGATCCTCCGACGGCCCCCCGCTGTGAGGTCAACACCATTCAACCAGCTTCCACAGGTACGTCTCTCGGTATAATGGCAAAAAGGTTTCAACGTCCAAAGCGCTGTTACACACTCACTATCAGTGAAATACATTCTTTGTGTCATTGCATCGTTCGAGAACTTGTTGCCAGCTAAAAAACTAATCGACCGTTTGATGCTCCGTTTTAAAATCTTTCATAATCCTCGCATCTTTCCTCTTTCCTTTATTACAGAGACGCGTTTCTCGCTGTGCGATTCGCTCTCGAGCTACGGTCGTACTCTCGCGGGGCTGGGGAACGATCGTAAACCCGAAGTGCATTCTTATTAATTCACGACGCATCACGCAAATTTAGCGTGAAAACGTATCGATTCGTTCGACGAGGCGACAACTCGAACTGGTCACGGATTCACCGATATTCCGTCCGCTCGGTTAAATATTTGTAAACGGGCGAAAAACAGCGTTTTCTAGTTATCGCGTTACACGAGTAAATACGCGAAAAATCGCGACCGACCGAGAGGCGGTGGTAAACAGGACTGGGAAAAGTTTGAATGAGTAAAAAAAAAAAAGAAAAAATGTGAATAAACTGATCGATCGGTGATCCCGGTTCACGTTTGCTGGTATCATTTCATCCGATTCGTTTTATGTCGTATCAATAGGCTGGAGGGTCCGCGGCGTGGCCGGATCGTTCGGGAACATTACCGGTGAACGCCGGGAAATTTTCGTCGGATATTCGCGACGCGGCTACTATGGACCGTCAAGCACAGAGTTTGTTATCGTTCGATTTGTACACGCCGAGAGTCAATTTCCGCGCACCCACAGTAAATTCGGATTGATCACTGACGAATTTAAGTGCACAGCGTGTCGGGACTTCCGTTCGCCGTGCATCCTGGTGCATCCTCACTATTATCACCGAGGAGAGATTACTAAAGAGTGGCAGTCTTTATTTATGGGACCTCGTGGCCCAAAAAGTTTTTGGCGCTCTGTAGGATATGCTGGACCGGGAAGTAAGAAACACCAAGCAAAACTGTCGCCGGTCTAGTCCAATCAACGATATTTGGGGTAAAATGCAGCAAAATGCAAATGTAAAAGTAATGAGTTTACTGATAACGATTTTTTTAACAAACGACCAAATGCTGGAAAAAAAAGCATCGGTGAGTCTGAACGTCGGTACACGCCGAAGCAGTCATTCTGTGGGATTTCATGAATCTACCTTGCTGGTTTGAGCCCTCCTGTGCCCTTCTTTCGGGCCGCGCTTTAAGTATGTATTGGCTATACAGTCAATCCGAAAAGTTTATGTACCTTAGAAAAACGCATTTCCTATAATTAAAAAGAAATCAGACGTCGAAAAAATAATGCTGATAATAAATAGCTACGTGCTAAAAAGTATAGAAGGAAATATCCAATTAAGTATTGACGCTGAGGAAAATTTTTTTTTCAAAATTGCGAAAAATGCTTCAGATAAAAGTTGTTTTCCTTGTAACTTCGATATTTAACGAGTTACGTATGATTATTTGGCATTTTATTGATGTTGACAAAATCCGACCATCCCAGCGTCGAAACGGCGAACTTTTGGCAAAAAATTTCGTTTTTCCTTAATTACTCCTAAACCGTTGAATCTACGGGACCTTTCTTGTAGAGAACGACGAGATCTACAATTCCTATGTAACAATTTTTCGCTAACGTCAATAGTTAACGAGTAATGGACGAAAAACGAAAAAACAGTTTTTTGCAAATTACTCCTTAACTATTGACGCTAGCGAAAAAAATTTACATGGAAATTGTAGATCTCGTCGTCCTCTACAAGAACGGTCATATGCAATTTTTCCGTATGTCCAGCGGTTTGGGAATTATTGGCCAAAAACGAAAATTTGGAAGGAATTGAAGGGGTACCCCTTGGAAAAATCTCGGAAAAATCGAAAATTTTTTTTGTTGTTTATTATTAGCAATGTTCTTCCGACGTCTGATTTCTTTTTAAAAAATTCGTTTCTAAAGTGCATAAACTTTTGGGATTGACTGTATAGCCAATACATCCTTAACATAGGCGCTGCCACTCTTTAGTAATCTCGGTGTTATTATTTTTCCACGAAGCAACCGACACTTATCACCTATTCCCCTTTCGACCTCTGCGGATGGCAAATTCAGTATTAATAAAGTGAGAGACTGTGCGTTCTGTTTGGACCAGGTGTATCGAGATCGACGGAGAGCAGCCCAGGAGAAAAGGAGGAGTTGGAGGAATCGTCGACGGTTTCTGGTAGCTCGCCTGCAACAGGGAGCATCACGGAGCGGCCACCAGGGACGTTGTTGTGCGGTAGTAGCGGCGGCGCAAGCCCGGTAGTGATCGGTAGCGTCTCCTCTTCGAACCGGTCGTCGGTCTCGAGCCTCCCGCAACTTTTTTGGCTGTGCGTCCTGAACAGCGTCCTCGGGGACATCCTGACGATTCTCGTGTTCTGGATACCAAGGATGTTCACCGGCCGGTCAGCGTCGGTGACTGGTAGCGTCGGCGGAGGAACGACGACGATGGACATCGTCGTTTGGCTGCGTAGCTGCTTAGCGAGTCGTTACCGCAGCGCGGGTTACGGGGCTAGATGGTTGCTGAAAAAGTGGGTGGTGGTCGAACGTCGGTTCCGAAGTTGGTGGTGGTGTTGCTGGTACTGGTGGTGGTGGAGGTGGCGAAGAACGCGATCCAAAAAATACCGATCTCGGCGACGGTCGCGCGGTAGTAAAAGTCGTCGACGTTTCGCTGCTACGACGAGGCGAGCTACTTCCACGATACTCGTCGATCCTACCTCCTCGACCGCCGCCACAGTTTCTATCTGCGAGTCGTTCCACGATCGTTTTTCGTCCACGCGACGCGATAATTATTATTGTTTCCTCGTCGATTCGTTCGCGGCCAAGTGCCCTTGGCGACGATGGAGCTGGTGGTGGTGGTGGCTGTATCGATGGCGGCGATCGAGGAAATCGCGTTATACGAACACCGGGCGAGAGACATGGACTCGAAGAAGAACGGGAAGAAGAAGAAGTCGGAGAGAGAGCAGTGCGCCTTCAAGGATCTTCGAAGAGGACGTTCGGTCTTCTCCGGCTAGGCGACGTTATTTTAAACTGTCCTCGAGGAAGGACCCGCCATAGAGCGTTTTAAAACACGCGATACGTGTGAAACACAGGTTTTTTCTATCTATAGCCAGAATTCAATAGCAAGGGACTTTGGTCGTGCCCTTCACGATTCTGGATCTTAAATGCGAAGCTCGTAGAGCAGAGCGAACGAAAGCGCGTAGAAAGGAGTCGACGCGCGACGACGAACGGATGAAAACGAAACTACGGAAAATGGTCAGGTGTGCACGGTTCTCTGAGGAGAATTGTAACGAGAGGATCGGATGGGAAACAGGCGAGATTTGAACATCGAACGGAGCGGAAGAAGAGACGGGAGAGCAAGGAAACGGAATTGAGGAACGCACGTTGGCGTTTCGATTTGAGAACAGAGACAGCGGACGCGAAACGAAACGAGGAGGTCGCAACGTCTCTGGCTTAATAATAATAATAACAATAATACAATAATAATTAATTAATTAAAATAAAAATAACGACGATGGCGATGACACGATGATGCGATGACGATACGTTCTTTTTTTTCTTGCCAAGAGTAACGGGGGTTGGTAAAACGACGAGTAACGAGTAAAAGATAGTCGAATAATACCGACGGGGCTACGTAATAAATTAAATACTAACGATTACATAATGAAATAATCATTAAAATAAATACAAAAAAATTGATGAAATAACTTTAACGTTAGGATGATTACGATAACGATTAGTTATTGTTACACGTCCGGCGCGTTACAGCCGCGTGGACATACACGCACGTATACACACACATACACATACACATACACATACACACACACACACGGAACACGTACACACACATACCACACGCGAACGGACTACTCGGAAGACGATTAAAAGTGCGTGCGAGCGAAGAGATCCAGCTGCGAGTGAGAGAAACAGAGGACGTGAAACGAAATAATTAGGAAGTAAAGTACGCGAGTGACCCGGTCTCGGGTAGATAAATGGTAAACACAAAAAATGCAAGTACACGTTCTCGTATAAACCATTAATGAATAACGAGACATTAAAAAATAACAAAAAAAGATGTAGGTAGATAGTAGGTGATCTCGGTCATGACAGCGAGACGAGGCATACGAGATTCGACGACGTTCGGACGGCGCTTGACCGGCAGATCGATGGTAACGGGGGGGGGGGAAGAAAAACGGATTAATAAAAATATACAAGCAAGATAACGGGATAAATAAACTTATTGGAGTATAAATATGTGTTCGTTTAGACATTACAATAAATAATCATTATATAAACATAGACGTGTAACGATATAAAATAAAAGAAGAGGGACGAGAAGAAGGCGAGAGCAAGCGTGTCTGAATGCGCGTATGCTTGAGGGAGCGAACGAGAGAGAGAGAAAGAGCGTGGTGGACTGTATATTATTAATAATTGATGAAGAAATCGAAGGAGAAACGTTTCGTAGAAGAAAAAAAAGAAAAAACACAGGTAGAAAACTGATAATTTTTTTTATAGACGAATATATCGAAGAGATAAAACTAGCGGCGAGAGGAGGAGAAAAGATTTGTTTCTCACAAGTTTTTTCCGCATAGTGTGCATGCGTGGCTTCGGAACAATCTCCTACTCCTATAATTCAAGCTTCAAGCGAATATTAAAACGATATTAGAAGAACAGCCAAGTCTCGTGTTTTCATTGCCCTCGAATTCTTCGACGTCGGAGATACCGTTTTCCCTTTTGTTCTACGTTCTTGCTTTCGTTCCCATCCACTTTTCGATGCCGTGACTCGCTTGTTTCCGTGGAGGCCACGAGGAACCACTATACGGAGAAATCAGCGTAGAAGTCTAGAAATGGGGGAATCGTCGTCATCGTTGTCGTAACGCCTACCACCAGACCTCTAAAAAAAAAAAGAAGACGAGAACATTTTGATTAGAAAACAGTTTTAAAACGGTTCCCGTGCACGTTGCGTTGAAACCTCGGTACTGCTCCGGCTTGCCATCACACTCGTTTGGCACTAATCTCGAACTTATAGATTATAGTCGCGAGCCACGTTATTCATCGAACACATTTTCATTTGCCCGCGCTCCAACTTTCGTTTTACAACTGCTTTATAATCGAACTATATATTTAAGCCTATTCGCGCGATGCAATTCGCACGGGATGTACTCGCGTGTACACGAGACGGGCGAGTGCGCGCGCGAAGAACGACAGAAGCCGGCGTGTGCATTCATTGCGTTGTTAAACATTGTCCAATACATAATTGTTACTAACTTACATTTATAATACGAACGAGAGATGATGATAATGATGATGATGATGATGATGATGATGATGATGATGATGATGATAGATAGTGGAAAAAGAGAAAGAAAGCCTGTGTATGCCTGTACATAAGAGTGGGGGGATGGTGAGGGAGAGTGTGGAGGGTCGCGGAGGGACGATCGCGGATCGAAATGTTTGCCGGTGGTGCGAGCGAGGTAAGCGATTACGATATATTATAAATATTATACATATAAATAGATAATTGTAAAAGAATTACCGCGGTGAGAGGTGTTAGGGCGCGGCGGGGGGGCGTGCGCAGGTGATGTACGATTGCGCAATTACTGTGTGTAAATACATACATATACTACTCGATTTACGTGCATACGTATGTGAAGCTCGCGTGTAACGCATAACGTGTTCATGCGTGAAAGCGCGTGTGTCTCTGTCGTCTGGCTGTACGTGTGTAAACGCGTATGTGAACGTCCATGTATACGCACACATGTAAGCATGCATACACTTTTCGTGGGTCGTGTATGTATGCGAGAGAGAGAGAGAGAGAGAGAGAGAGAGAGAGAGAGAGAGAGAAAGGAGGAAAAGAAAGAGACGGGGTGGGTGGTGGACCCACGTGTGCGTCGAGTCTAGGAGAATAACGAGTGAGAATTTTAGTAGATAGCGATTGCTTTCCGATGCAATTTTTCTGGCCGAGCCGAGAAGCGCGAGCGTATTTTAGTACATAGAAAACGGAGGGGATGAACTGAACGAACGGGCAATTATTGTGTGCGACACGCGGATTAGAATCGTTGGGCAGAGCGAAGAATTAAACGCGGCCAAAGACGAGTAAGCGAATTTAGTTTAGGACGTAGGAAATCTATTGTGTAGTAGCAGAGGATATACGAAGAAACACTTGTGGCTAACGATCGAACATCGACGAACACGGCTCCAGACACGACAAACCAATCGATCGACTCGGCGGTGAGAAACGATGAAACGCACAATACGCAAATGCGATTCTTATTTCCTGTACACGACATCCGTAAAAAAAAAGAAACGGTAACCGGAGCAATAAGTAACTCGAGAAGTGTTGAAGCGGCGATGCATGTGTCTGGGTCGAAGCGGGAGGCGAGATTAACCCGTTCACAGTTTATCTAATATCTAATCCATCTTGTCGAGTGCCGTTCTTTCGAGCAGAGATACTTTACGGCGAAGGATCGTCATTGACGTACGCACGCGTTTCATTGAACTGTGAATGGGTTAAGGGAGGCAACGGGAATCGAGAACGGAGGAAAGGGAATTCGAGAACCGATGGCCCCGCGCAAAAGTGACTTGTTCTCTTCTTGAGGACGCGGCACGGAACGAGGTAAAACTCATTGTGCGCGACTCATCGAGCACGATTTCTCTCTACGCAGTGCCACGCACTCATATAACGCGGTACACATATAATGCACGTACGTGTGAACGAGCCGTGACTGTAACCGTTAATTGCCGCCAGAAACAAAACGGGCTTTTCATTGTTCTGTGGGTACTATTTCTAAAACGAACCAACAACATGTAGCTCGAATAAACGTTTCTTGGAAAAGTTTCGTAAACGACGATCAACGAGCAACCGGCGCTTTTGTTCTACCATCGATTCGGTGGGATCCGTCGAGTTTTCTCTCCGCGCTTAACTCCCCGTTATACGTCGTTCTCCAACCCTTTCTTTCAGCTAGTCAGTCCTCTTCGAACAGGAATAATCGATGACCCACCTTTATGTTTCGTTCAGAATTCTTAATCGCGAATCGATAACGCGAAGTCACGCCCATTCGTAATACGTATTTTGCCGCCTTTAACGCAGCCGACACTTTCTTTTTACGAGGGACGCTCTCTACGGTCTCGTTGCCAGCGTTCGTAGCCACGTGACTACGATTACTCGATTCCCGTGACCGACGGCGGTTCCCCAACTACGCCGAGCTCCGTCGGATTCCTCGTCTGCTAAACGGAAATTCATTCGCCGCAGTCGAAACGTCGCGCGTCCTTTCAAACATTCGTTCTTGGTTATTTTTTTCGCCTACAAAGGGAAAGGATATAGTGGGAATGGGTTAAAGCGCAATAATATCGTTACGGAGTTAAAAGGTCGGTACTTGGGAGGTAGCCTGGCTCCTTTGATCTCTCACTTTTCACGATTGTTGCTGAAAATTAATTTTCGTCTCTCTTTCCGTCTCCCTCGTTTCGCCGCGAGCATTCGTCGGCGAAATCAACGGGCTCGTTGGGACGGCGTTCCTCGTAAAAAGAAGGGGATCGGTGAATCCCAGAGGGATGCGCGCGAACCCCATGATTAATTCATTCGGGACTCCGCTCTCGCTATTTTCCCTTCCACCGCGATCAGACGTTCCGAGTGCTCGGCACAGGTTTCAGTTCCATTGCTTGCCACCTTCTCATTCGGAGAACCGCCTCACGCAATAAAACAAAAATCAAGTACAAAACGATCGACGTAGGTGCATATAGGAACCCGTGAATCGTTCGTTTCATTTCAGTCTAGTAGATATTAATAAGGGGGTGTTCCGATCGTTCACTTCTCTCCCTCGCTCCCGGCTGGCTGATCAAGGGAACTCGGCCTGAACCGGCGAAGGAATTTTCAGGAAGAGGGGGGGGGGTGAGAGATGTTCCGATTCGTGAAAGAGAGAGAAGTATCATAGAGAAAACGGCGAATCGAGGCAAACAGGAAGTTCGAAAAATCCGAGTTTAGCCGGTGCGTTCGAGTTTCGGCGAAGCCAGCCACGAACACAGGGACGGAGGGAGAAAAGAGAGAGAGCGAGAGAGCGAATGCTGGCACAGAAAAAGCAGCGTGGAGAAGGACAGAGAGACATTGGGGGTGTGTTTGTGTCTGTGTCTGTACTTATGTATATATTCGTGTTTGTCAAGTGTACGTGCATACTGTGTGTGTGTGCGTGTCGGAGAGAAAACGTACGTGTGTGTTTGTGTGTGTGTGTGTGTGCGCGCGTGCGAGGGAGCGAGCGGGCGAGAGAGAAAGAGAGAAGCATGAGGACCAGACTACGTATTGATCTCACAAGTCTCCCAACTCCCAACGTAGAACGTTCGCATAAAACAGGCCAACATCGTCGACGTCTATGCCGACCTGGACATCACCCTGGCCGAGCCACGACGTCCGTTTTCGCTTTTCCCACCACGTATCTCGCAATCATTTTCATATCTGATGTAATCTGTTGAAAAAAGAAAGAAAAAAGAGAATCCACAACGTCCTGCACTTTAGATAATGTAGCAGATTGTAGCGTACTCGACGACGAGCTTTCTTTCATCTCATTTCCGCTTCTGTTTCGGTCATACTGGTCACAATGGGTCGAGTCGTCGGGTCCCGAGAACCGGGACGTTCTCCGCTCGTTCATTTCCCATCCGATCTCCACGTGATCGAAACTCTTTTCGTCGCGAATCTGAAGATCAGGTTCCACACCCCTCTATCTCTCGGCTCGTTCGCTCCGTTTCCTCAGCCCTTAGGTGAAAATAGATTCGAAGCAGAGAATCGTTTTCTGTGTGACCTTTACATAGAGTTTCTTTAAAAGAAGTAGACGGTCGAAACTCTACCGAGCAAACGGAGTTACCTCACCTGCGACAGAAATCATTGCATTAAAATGAGCATACATAGGTACGACTGCATGGGTGAACGAATGAGAGAATGCGAGAGGGGGAGAGAGCGACGAAGAAAAATAGAGATAGAATGAGTGAGAGTGAGTGGATGAGTTAAAAGAGCCACTGCCTTAGCGAGAGTATGATTTTCGAGTATCAAGGCCTTAGAAAGTATAAAACCAGAAACATAATTAGAGTTAAGTAAGATCTGTTGTTGTTAACCAAAAAAAAAAGAAAAAAAATGAAACAAGAAAACGATAGAGGACAGAGAGAAACTCAAAGGAAGGATGTTGACGTATTATAAAACGAATTAGCAATTGTATTTCACCCGTCCGCTCGAAGCCCGCGGCATGGCTATTTATTTCTTACGGTGTATACTGTACGCTTCGAGCGGACGAGTCGAGGACGTAAGGTACATAATATATACTAACCCTTCGTGCCCACAATTAAATAGGCGTGTTAAACGCATAGTTTTACGTAGGATTATTAACCGTTGCTTGTGCATACGAACAAAAAGAATATGACACGAGAGAAATACGAAACTGAGAAGACCGGTCTACGAGTGGGACCGTCAGGGAAAATAGAGGAAGGTGAAACGCAGAGGAAACGAGAGGAGAAAAAGAAACGAGGTGGGGACATGGGAACGGTAGGGAGAAGCGGTGAAGACAAAGCGCGTCGCTTTTGCCGCACGTGTACCGGTACTCGCGAAATTCGCTATCTTTCTCCTTGACTTTGTTTTCTGCTCTTGCCTTATCGAGGACGAAACGAAACGAAACGCAGACATAGGAATAAGGGGGTACAGGGGGAAGGAGGAAGAGAAAAGAAGGAGCGTGAGTTATGCGTGGGGCGTCGGCCACGCGCCGATGCCAGGAGGAGGAGGAGGAGGAGGTTGTCGCTAAACGGGTGAAGAGAATAAGAATTTTTGGTAGCGCGCCGCATTCGATACAACATTTGAGTCCGATGTTAGCGTAGCATACGTATTGTAAGCTGTCGACATTTATACTATGAACTATGAGTAAATTGTAGCGATCATTGTGAACATAGTTAATAGTATAGATTAGTTAACCGCACTAATTGTACCGAGATGGTTAATTCCGAACAAAATAATTATCGAAGCTAATTCAATAACGCATAGATATGTTCCGCGCGAATCAAATCGACTTAAACGAGTGATAATGCGAAGGAGAATGTGAGCGTAGCGTAGTAGTGGGAAAAAGAGTGAAAGCGAGAGAGAAAGAGAGAGAGAGAGGGAGAAAAGACTGTGTGCGAGTGCAGGAAAGGAAGAAGAGGAACGATGTGTGGTACAAAAATTTCGATGATGGACAAGGGATTAAAGGAGATAAAGTAAAAGGGGAAAGAACGGGTGCACGCGCGTATGTGTTTCTTCAAAATGCGTCGTGATAACGTGAACAGGTCATCTTCGTGCCTATTCGCCTTCTGTTTGTTTCTGCATTCTTCACTAAGGCGTTACATTGCACGTTTACGAAATTCGTTGAGCGACACGCGATCGACGGAGGAAAGCAAAACCTTTTTCTCTGGTCGCGATCAGTAATCGATTCTCTTGGAGATATCTTCACCGGTGCGCAACTGGTCGCCGAGGACCCGGTCGTCCTGAGCCTTTAATTCTCCAAGTTAGAGATACACCTCGTCGCTTATCAATTAATTAGACTATCGATCCAATCTAGGGGTACTTTCTCTAAGCACGTAACTCGACACGCGTGTACTACACGTGCCCGCGTTACACAGCATCGCTGGAACAAGTTAGAAGTACCTACCTACTTACGACGCGTACTCCAAACGACAAATTCGATAAACGTTCTTCTCGTTCTGATTCGCTTTCTGTAAAGATTCCTGAAAAGTTGCCAATGTTCTTTTCGCACGGCGTCCACGCGTATTGACCGAGAGGGATCGTTCACTCGTCGTATCTATAAGCGTTTCCTCTGACCTCCGATTTATCGACTCTCTCTCTCTCTCTCTTTTTCTCTCTTTCTCTCTTTCTCTCTCCTAAAAACTGTTCTCTCGACCTAGAAAGACTGTTCTCGACGAAGCTTCGATATTCGTTCGGATTCTTCAACGGCCGCTCTATCAAGTAACGAAATCGCGCGACTCTTCTATTCGTTTAATAAACCAGAGCTTTTTACCGGGACGGAACGTAGTCGTAGCCAGGGCGTATACATTTTTATTTGTCGACACATATCGTGTCCTTGACTTTCCCAATCTCGTCGTGCAGAAGTACGCGATGCACGGCTCGTTTGTACGAGATCTACGGGGGGAGGGAACGCGGGAGAGCGCGCGTGTATGCACGTACGCAGCGATGATATCGGTCGTGTCTGCGGCGGCGGCTGAAAGATGACGAGGAGGTGGAGGAGATGGATAATTGCGACGGGGGGGACGGAATCGAAGACGGAGGTTTGTCAGAGAGTATCGAATTGGATAGGATTCACCGGAAAATTAAAGCTGCCGTTCTAGTCCGCGGAGATCCACGAGCAACCAACTTTCGACCTCCATATCCGATATCATTTTCATCTAATAATAATAATCCCCGTCTCTCTTCCCCCGATGTTGCGTTGTGTCGCGAATTCGAACCGTTGGATATGTATGTACATATATATATATATGTATATATCTCTTCTTTTCTTTCCTCCCTCGATCCCATCAATTCTCTTCTTACTTATTCTTTCGTACACACAGCCCCGCTGCTCGCTGGTCGGTTTGATCGAACTTTCAGACTCTCTCGACCCTCGAATACGTGGCTAGACTTCGAATTAAATAACGAATACCGACTTAACGATAATGGTAATAATAATAATATTAATAGTATTATTAATAAATACTGATAAATAATAATAATAATAATAATAATAACAATAATGAATAATAATAATAATAATAATAATAATAATAGGGAACAGAATAAGATAGATTGCTGCTTCGTAGATCGCGATGAGAGCTAACGATTAAAAGAAATGGTCGCGAGGAATAGGAGTTTAGGCGACGAGATGCTACGCATTTTGGAGACTCATCGGAAGATATGATACTACCACCGATTATTATTCGCGGTCATTGCGTTGCACGTAAGGAGACACATAAGCGTTTATAAGATCCGCGAGAAGCGAAATGAATACGGACATAGATGAATTGAGTAAGTCTCTAATCCGAGAGCAACGGCGGGGGAAGTGAGGAGGGAAGGAAGGAAGGAAGACGTGAAGGAAGAAGAAAGGAGAGCAAGAGGCAATTGTGGATGAGTCAGGGTGAATGATGAAACGTATGCGTGTGCGTGTGCGTATGCGTATGTATGGGCGCACAAGAGCAGCGGATAAAAAGAGGGAAGGATAGTTTGAAAAAAAAATGAAACATTTAGAGTTCCGTCTTTGAATGTTGGAGAATGTTCATTTGTAATTGTTTAAATCTACCGAGAAATGTACTGTAAGACTATAAGTACTATAGGCACTAAAAATATATCATTTGTTGACATGAAAAAATAAAAAAGTGATCCCCATGATGTAAATCTTTCCTAGTGCGTGGGCGCGCGCGCGGATGTTTAACGCGATGCGAGAGAGGCATACATACATACATACATACATACATACATACATACATACATACATACATACATACGATTAATAAATGAGATGTAAGCTACGAGCGGAAACACGTACAAGTTCGTTGTGCGAGACGATAAGCATTATTTTACGTAAGGAACGCGGTTCTCTACTTTCTACGCCCCACGCGAATCGATGCGCTTCAGTCGAGAAAACACGTCAATTAGGTGACCCCCCGGACCTCGTTCCATGATTCGAATCAAGCTGATGAGACCTACCTCCCTTCGATTCATGTTCTCGCCGAGGAACGCGACGATTAGGGGATTAAATGTTCGAAATGAGTAAAATGTTGGTGTTCAGAGTACTTACCCACATTCTTTATCTGCCACAACGAAATCCCATTTGATTTTTCTCCGTCCGAATAGCCAGAAAGAAACGCTTCTATAAAAAGGGGTAAGTTGGATATCTGATTCGGGACAGAAACGCTGGATGCATCGATTTACATGAAAAATTTATTTACGACAAATGTGTGTTTAACGATGAGAATTAAAAAATTCGCGACATCATTGCTTCCTCGCTTTGGAACGGACGTATATGATCGATGCACACGCAACGCGTAGATGCGGCGACCTCGAGTCACGGACGATCGGAACTGTTCGAAACGGATTGAGTACCCGCGGCAATTGACGCGTTCGCGATGATCCAATTTCGACGTCGAACTTTTATAGAAAGCAAATAAATAAAACGAGTATGAGTCGAATAAAGGAGATAGAGAAGATATGAAGTTGAGATTTCGTTCCTGCTCGGATCGTCCGTTTGCCGTAGATGAAGCTGTTTCAGTGTTGACGACATTGACCTGTTTTAACGAGCGCTTCCATGTTCGGTTGATTCTCCGGGGACGGAGGAGACTGTTTCGTCTTCTTCTTCTCCTCCTTGTTCTCTGTCGCCGACGGTGGCGGCAACGCGTTCAGTAAACCTTCCGGAGAACAAGAACAGTTACACGGTGCGTCACGGAATCGTTTAAGGAAATTGGAAGCAGAAGTGAAGAGAACCTTTTCAGCCGTGCGCGCGATAAGGAAAACTGAAATAGGCGTAACATCACTCACCGACGGTTTCTCCTTTAAGGGAGGTCCCTGTAACGATAAAACAGCGTTCTATTCCGTTCATAACTCGTGTCTGTGTCTATCGAAAGCGGGGGACTAACCGTTTCCGCGGTACTTGTTCAACTGCTCATAAACTTGTTTCATTCTTTCGATGTTGATCCTGGAACTCTTGCTGTGATTCACCATCGGTAACGAGTAGTCCTTGCCGACTATGCACTTCGCCGTGCGCTGCACGCTCAGCGGTGCGTTCCACGGCTCGTGAATGTATCTCGTAGGGAAGTTTTTTAAAACCGGCAGATACCGTCTGAAATGACAGTCTAACAGTGAAACGACATCGGACGATCTTTTGTTCTCGTACGAATTTTCATTTACCTAATGTAATCTCCGTTCGGGTCAGCTTTTCTGCCGAACCTCACCGGACAGTAGCAATGAAAGAACTGCTGGAAGAAAGAGCTGCACGACAGCCACATCCACATTCCTGCGTTCACCGACCAGTCGGCGTCCAACAGCAGTTCATCGAACACCTTACGAGGGGAGAACAGATAGAACAGAGATCCCCGATACAATTCGTGTCTCGGTTAGCGAGATTTTTACCTTCATTCCCTCCTCCCAGGAGATCCAAAGGTCGCCCCTGGTCAGAAAGCAGGCAACAGCGTGTCTAGCTAGATGATGTATCCAACCTTCTTCTCTGAGCTGAGTCATGATCGCGTCAATCCAGGGAAATCCTGTCTGACCCTGTTCGACAAACATCTTTCGTCTTTTCGAAAGCTCAAAGACGATCAATCGGCTCGGCCGCATCCGATCGCGGTGCGGCGTTCGTTTACGAACCGCGTAAATATTTTTAATTCACTCACGTTCGCCCACTTAGCAAGTGCTTCGACGTTCTTGTCCCATGGAATTTGCACGCAAATCGGATTGCCTTGCATTCTATCGAAATTCGGATTCTTGGTCGCGGCGCAGTAGAAGAACTCGCGCCATAAAAGCTGTCCGTGCAACGAGAGCGGAGGTACGGCTTTTTTAATCTGCAAGTCATAAACGTGACATTTTTATCGGTTTAATAATGCGTATTCAGCCTCTGATATTCCTAACGGTTCTACCATATGCGTTACACGGAGAATTTCTTATTTCTGTAGATTCGATTTTCTCATAAATACGTGAAATCTGGGGTCCAGTGAATCGTTTAAGTGGCTTCGTACCTTCTTGTAAAGATCGGTCAATTGATAATAAAACAGTCGAGTGCTCAGGCATCCGAATCGCAAGTAAGGCGAGAGGCCGGTCTGACTGGGCAGCAACGATTGCGGGGTCATTTTCGGTCTCCCGAAACTGGCTACCCAAGCCTTCCTCTCGAGATGCCGTTCCAACCGTGCCAGTGCTTCGCTCTCGCCTCCGACCCACACGGGTGGCAGAAGTCCCTCGGTGTCGAAGCCTAATAATTTGCTCGAAGTAAGGCCTCTCGACCAAGATCGTTCGATTGACCGTGGCGAACTTACCTAGTTCTTCGAGCGTCGGGACGCCATAATGATCGTCGTGATCCTCTTTCAAAGGGGTGTACGCCGAGCCTACGCAGGCAGACGTGACCGTCGGTACCGGCGGTTCCGGAGTGTCCATGCTGGCGACGATGTTTTGAAACTGATGATACGTCAACGGCGGCTTTCCTCCGTTTCTCTCGATAATTCTGGAAAGTGAATTGTCGGCGAGTCGTAGCGCGTTAAATCGGAAACTGTCTCGACTCACTCGTCCAGCTTGTAGAGAGTATGCGACACCCTTTGGACCACCGAGATACCGAGTTCTTTGCACAGTGCCGAGATGTTGAGGTCCCGGACATGACCGAACGGTTCGGGATCCTCTTCGAAGGTGAGGTTCGTAGTGCCCCATTCTTTGAACAGTTTCGGCAGCGCGTCCGCCGGCTGGCCGCGTATCACGAACAGTCTAGAGTTTAGTTTCCTCAGCGAACAGTCGAGGTCCTCCAAGCACTGCAACAGAAACCTGTCGACAAAGTAAACGCGAAACAATTTTATCCCTGTTATCCTTCTGGTCACATCTTGCACGGTTGATAAGCCATGACTCGCGTACTCTCACCTCCACTTGTTGATGCCGACGTTGGTGCTACCGGCGAACCACGGATCGAGGACGAATACACAGCGGAAGGTGGACGCGCCGGCGAGGCCCTCTCTCAGCGAGGGATTGTCATGAAGCCTGAGACCTTTGCGAAACCAATGAACCGCGTGCTTGCCCCCGTCGCCGCGCACCGCCACTTCCGGATTCACTTCGCTGTTCTGTCCGCCTTTCATCTTCTTCTCGCTTGTCCCTTCTCAGACACTTTCCCTTGCAACGCTCGAACCGGGTGAACGTCACATTTGTAAATCCTTCTACGTCGTACCACGTACACAACGTACACACACGCGCGCATCTATGTTCCCTTTTTCAGTTTTCCCGCCCACTGTCTGTCCTTGAATGCCTCTCCCGAGGGAAACACGGTTCCGAAGGATGAACCCGTTCGGAACGCGACCTTGATCGAACAGTATCCTCAGCCTCCGGACACCGTCATCCTGATGAATCAATTCTGCCGAGTGAAGAGCTGTTTTTTAGGTCATCAAGGTAGGGTGCGAGCTCGGTCGATCGATCTATCGTTCCCTCGATTGAAACTTTTCGCTGATGAGGAAAAAAAAAAAAGCTCCGGTCTCTCGAGGATCGTTCGTCGTCGATTCATATCGCGCGCGTATCCCGTTTGGCAACGATGCCTAATTCAGCTTCCTTTTACCCTCACCTCTCCTGTTCTTATCGTTACAATCGGACCACGTTCGCAGCGTTCTTTTCGATGACCACCGATAGATATCGGATCATCAATTAAAAGTGTGTGTGGGATTAAAAAGGGGAAGAAGGATTCGATGCACGGTATCAAACTTCTGAAAGAGATTCAGTCACGTATTCTGTTACACGCAATAGAAAGCGTTATTTTCATTTTAGACAATTTTTCATAATCTCGAGTTTCATTGCTTTTTCCTAAACAAATGAAACGTATCTCTTTCTGTTGCACCGGAAAACGAGTGATAGAAACGACAAGCACCGATGTCTGACGCATACTCGACGCTTCTACTGGCTGTCCAGGGGCGCGTAACCGGCCACACGCTACATTTTAAACTGTGAAAAATTGTTCCGAGTTATTGTAAAAAATGTGTTAATACACTAGTGCATCTGAAACACATTTGTATATCTGCAAACAGTCTGTCTTGTGAAATTTCACCAACTTTACGCTAACATTAGCCTAAATTGTGCTTGACAGACTGTAAAAAATTGTTCTTAGTTGCACGATTTAATTGCTAACTAACATAAGTATGCTTTATTCTTGTACTGGTGAAAACCGTCTGCCAATAAGTTTTTCGTGGATTGCGCAATCTTGCCTTGTGTTCAAATAAATGGCAGACTGTAAAAAGTTGTTTCAAGAAACTACTTTTTTTTTGCTAACTAAAGTTGATGGTTAAGTATGCGTTAACACGCAACGAAGATTTTTAAGTACATCTATCTACAGCCTGTGGCTGTAAATGTTTCCCCTGTCAATGGCAGACTGTAAAAAATTGTTCCTTTCTTTGTGTTGCGAGCGTCCGGTCTATAAACGTTCCTTTGACAGAATACAGTCAGAATTTTTTTAGGTTTCTCGCACGGGATTAAATAAAAAAAAAAATGATTTTTCCAATTTTCCCAAGCACTAACCCCCCCCGGTTGAGGAAAAATTGGAGTGAATGATCCTTTTTTGATAAACTATCGAATCACGCAAACAGCGCTCAAGGGTACTTTTGACCCTCTTATCCGGCTACCGGAGCAGACGTATACCGTGGTACCGCTGTACTCCTTTTGCGTTTCCTCATTCTGGTTTCGACCGATTTCAAGGATCGATCGATCGTTTCCATATCCTTCGCTTGAATAACTTTTTCATTCGAAACTCCAGCAGCAATTTCTTAAAACTTTTTACACGTTGAACCAAGCGTTCTTGCATCCTACAGAAAAGTAGTTCGGTCCGATATTAAAAAGGCTATTCAATCTTGATGTACGTTATCTCTAAATCTCGATTGTATCTTCAAACGAACGTTCAAAGTAATTGTATAGTATTGGCGATAAGAGTGATACCGTGTTACGCGTCGAGATTATTATTAGAATTAAGCTCGTATTACAAACGTTGAATTTAGCACGCATATAGAAATATTCTTAACTCGCAAGGAAACGCGATACCTCTCCCTCTCTCTTTCTCTCTCTCTCTCCATCTTGTGAGTTACGTAATTTCGATAACGCGTCGTAATTCGAATAGCAAATACAACTGCATCGTATTAGAAGATGTAAACCACGGACGCGGGGGTAAGTAATCGTGAAACAAAAAGTGGATACATACTTTATTATTGTTAGAAAGTCGCGCGGAGACAACACGACGGTGACCTACTGACATAATCGGTTTTCTTCCCGTATAGATCGTGACGTAACTATATTACGAGCCCGAGAGTTGCTCGATCGCTGCCGATAAAACAGAACGTGTCGCGGTCTCGATTCCGTACGAACGACACGTACGATACGATGTATTTCGCTTTACCGCGCTGGTTCAGCGTTTATTCGTCCGAGCCGTGAAATGAACGTGTTCTGTCCTCGTGGTGTTAAAGACAGGAGCGAAGAAGATGAGTAAATAAGGCTGCGACAGCTGCGAGTGTAGCAGGCAGAAACTACGCGGCGGTTCACGGATCCCATAAATCTAATCTAATAGTGAGTATCAGGAATCGATTCACTTACGGCTTGCGCAATCTTCCCTTCATTTGATGTACTTACATGGATCATAGGATGACGTGAACATTTTCAAAAATCCGCGTAACTGTCGCTGGTTAACGATGAGTCGTCACGGTTCTCGAAGGAGAGATCTTCACGATCGCGTGCATCCGTTTGGATGATCGAAGTACGATCGCATAGGAAATCGGAGAGATCGCATGGTAACGTGGTGCGCGTATCGGTTTTCGTCACGGTCGGCGGAGGCACTCGTTTTAAATTTTCTTAAAGACAACGCGGGGCAAGGAGACGCGACAACGACGACGACGAGGCTCGCGACAGAGGAGCATGGAACGCGCACAGAGAACAGTTGTTCGCATATGCCAACAAATTGTCCAGCGAACATAGAGAAGGAGTGATGGGCAGTAAGAGCAAGGGGAACACGGAGCCACGCCGATTGCAACGTGACCGCGTCCCCGCGTACCTTTTCATTGGCCAACACCGTCACGTGGTCCGCGAGTCACGTTGCAGCCGCCGTGGTTCTTACATGTACGCATATATCCATACATACCTTCAATGCACTTACTCTTTAGTTAAGCACTCATCTATTTACCTGGCCACCGCTTTCCTCTTTCTCCGAGGACCCATCGGTCCTCGCCGCATTCGTTTCTATCCGTTCTCGTACTCCTCCCTCGGCCGAGTTCCGTTCGAATTTGAATCTCTTCCCTCGAGTTCCATGCAGCAACGCGCTTACAATTCAACTTATTATTGCTAATTGAAACTACTTGAATCGAAAGTCCATCGCTGGTCAATTTTCATTTTTCCGTTTCGCAGGACTGATGTAACGATTGAACGAAGGTGCTGTAATTACGCGTTCACTCCTCGATCACGAATTTAACGACGGGGCTTTCACCGCCGAACGTTTTTAGCGAAATCGATAGCGTGAGCGACGATTGACGATGGACGAGTCCCGGATTCGGACGTTCAATTTTAATTTAGACACCGACACTAATTTAATTAAATACCGGAACGAGATGAAAGGAAACACAAGGTTTGCAGAATAATTACATCTATTTATTCGTGTTCGTACATAAAAGGTATCAGGAAGAACGATGGTACCGACCACTGTACCTACTCGATATACAATTATTATACACATGAAACTTTACTTTCGACACGTCTCCTCTACCCACGATTCGTGTAATGCATATAAAAATGATTCTTTACAGTTTCACCCACTCGGATCGTCCCTCCTTCATCTTCTAGTCTCGAACTACGTTCCTCGCCACACTTCGTTTAATAATACTTATTCCCCGACGATATCGTGTACTGTAGTCAATCTATTCGTAGATATTTTCTTTATACATTCGTAAATCTTATAGATTACTTAGTTCCATCCATACTCGATATTGTAATTTCAATCGCGGTTAGTCGTGTATCGCTCAGCGTGCGCGATAATACAATTAATCGTAAGTATCTATAAACCATGTAAAAAAAGTGAAGGACTATCGCTATTGACGGAATAAGAAATAAACCTAAACGTTATCATGTCTGGCGGACGATTCTCATCGTCGCAGCGTTATGCAAATCCGAAGCTGGATCAAGCACTGTATCACTGCTCACAGTCTCTCCTTCGCGATTTTCCACGTATTAACGGTAGTTGGTACGTAATTATAAGCGGACAATCTATAGTCGAGTAGCAATCAACAGACCATGCGTTTACAGTCTCCTGAAGCAAAACATGGCTCATGGGTTCGTTTCAACGATGTCTTATGTGATAACGCTATTTCATTGATAATGCATTAACGTAGAATGAAATACGATGAGTAAATGAGAGAAAATAGATTGTATATTAACGACATGATTCTAATTATGTATAAAGTCAGCTTGTTTAGGGTTTACAAGTCTTGATCGAAAACTGATCAAACGAATTTGATTTGATGAGAACGTTACCATCCTCTGTGAGTTCTGTAGGGCCGTCTGCATGAAAAGTGTATATGCTAGTCGAAGCTAAGAGGAATTGCGTGTTCCAAATGACGTAAAAGATAGAAAGAAACGTTTGGTAGTAGAAACGTGTACGTCATCGGATGATGAAAGAAACGGGAAGCGCTGAAAGCGTAGGACTCTTCTGACTTAGTTAAAATTCGTTTGTATGAAATACAGTAGACGATCGCCGTTGTACAAAGTGTTACGCATAAAAAAATGTTTTTCTAAAACGTATACAGATCTCAGTTGCACGTCAGCTGAAACTTCCGTCTCCCAGGATCGATATCTATGCCCTCCTCGTAAAATAAGTGGGTGTTCAATTACGCATTTAACATATTTTATTAGAAAACGCGATAACAGTATCTACTACAGTATATATATTGTTCTTTAGACATAGTAACTCGTTTTAAAGCTATGATTTTAATCTCAAGAATCCCCACGCTTTTTGTATCAGTCAAATGCGTCTCCCGCTAACTATGTAGTATTATATGCACAATTTGAAGAGCGAAAAGGCAATAAAATTGGTAAGTTACTCTTCGGGACAAGACCGTTTCTAAAAGAGACTCGTTCAAAGACTCGTTTACTTAGTGATCGCGTTCAACAGTGATTCGTTAACATCGAACGTAAATAAAGACGTTCATAAAACATTTGTTTAAGCGCATTGAAAAATCTCTTATTCCTTTTCACGGTCACATTAATTACATCCAGGTACGCATGTCAAGCCACGCAAATAATTCGATTAAGATAGTGCGGTATTGTATAAAATGAAATTCAAACCTTTCTTCATAATTTATAGGAACGTCCATTTGGAAGGTTCGCAGTTTCGCAGATCAGCGTACAGGTAAATGATTCTATTTTACATGCTTCGGAGGTCTACCGCGCCTCTTGGCCTTAGTATGATTGAGAATCGATGATTTGGCAGTATGCGAATTCATTGCTCTTTGTACACTTCTACCGACGTCGATTTTATACGAGCCCAGCTCGACCATTTCGCTCTCGATCGCTCTCCTAGACCGCCTGGTTCGACCAGCTATTCTCTGCATCTCGTCGAACTTGGCTTGCAACCTCCGCGCCAACTCGAAATCCTCTTTCTCCTGTATGACCAACCTCTCCATTCGTTCTTGCTCCTTAATGATCTCCTCGTCAGATAGCGTGTTCCCGGTAGTATTGTTGTTTTCCGATAAACACTCTTGCACGTCGCTGCAAGACTCGGGCGAATTGTAATTGTTGCTCTCCGCACCGTTATACATTACATCCGACCCACTGTTCATGGAACTGTTCGCGTGTCTCGACTTGCGCGTTATTTTCCTTAAACTAGAATTGTTATCCTGACAATTGTATCCTATAGAAGCGTCGTTCTTCTCGGAACTTCTTTTAATCGTTTCTTCCGCTGGACGTACTCGACTTCGCTGTTTCGATTTCGATAAGGCAGTTCTGTTACACTTAGTTCTAGTCCTTCTCTGTATTGTAACAGGAACGTCGGCTGTCGTCTTATATTCGAACTTCGCTTTCCTGAACAATCTCTTCCTCGCGTTTCCTCTTCCCATCGTCTCTGGATTCAAAGGAGACACGCTCGTAAAATCCTTGTCCTTATCCGCGTTCACCTTCCTCTTCTTTATTCTTTCCGCAATATTTTCAATCGTTATGTCGTCCTCTTCTTCCACTCCCGACTCCTCGTCGCAAAGCGAACTCATGTTCATAGACACGGACGAAGTAGAGTTCTTCGTTTCGACGCCGCTCGTACATTTCGCATTCCCGGCAGTCTCGCCCTCTACAGCCCACACGGTTCTCAGCCGTTTAGGTTTACACACCATACCGTTTTTAACGACATGAGCCTTCCAAGATTTTTGTACCTTTCTGCCGTCTCTCTGCTCTTCCGACATTAATTTCTTATTAACTCTAATACCATTGATCGTCTGATTCACATCTTTAGTATAATTCTTATTTGAATCGAACGACACTTCAGGAAGGAAATAATTTTTCTGAATCGAGTTATCTACAGTTTGATATTTCGTCGCCTTGCGCGCAATCTGGAGCTGGCTGCAAGACGTCGACGGTATCTGCTCGATCTCTTCGTTACACTCTTCTTTTTCTTTATAACTTTGTCTGGCCCTGCCTGTAACATTTAAAAAGAGAGTCACGTCTCATTGTTCCTGAACTTCCTCATTATTCGTTGCATCGCATTATAAATACGAAAGTACCTCTGAAAGCACTCCAGGAGCATCCAATAATTCGTTTCAAGTGAGTCTGCGACGGAGGTTTGGGCACAATGTTAGATATCCTCTTCGAAACAGGAACGACCCTAATTAATTTCGGATCTATCTGCTTCCCATCTATAAAGTAACACAAGTCCACGAGATATACAATATGATACAACATAAACGTAGAAATAAGATAGAATGAAAATAAGAATCGTACCAGAAGATATCTTTAACGGCGTCCTCGGCATAGCCTTGATAGGTTTGAAATGATGAATCTCTTGATTGATGCTATCGTGACTTCCCGCGCTCTCGGCACTACCCGTTCTCTCGTCATCGTCGCCCGACGACATACACACTTCTACTCCCAAACTTTTCTTCTTACTATTTACAACGTCATTCGGAACACGCAACTCCTCTTTGCTCTGACTACCGTATATCTTAGACGCGGACATTCTAGGCTCCACGGAGCACGTCGCGACACAAGGTTCTATCACTTTCGTAGTTACCTTCTGTTTCAAACTCCTCGAGATAGCGTTGCAAATAGGCATCGACTTTTGACAACAGAATTTACTTATAGAATTATTGTAAACGTTCGACAAGTTCGTATTGTTCAGATTATAGGCGATCTTGGATATTAACGTGATGTTCGATCTCAGTCCGGCTGTGTCTTGAGACTCTGAAGGCGGTGTTTTTCTATATTTTGAACTGTGAGGTTCTACTTTATACGAATTCACTTCTGTCATAGTAGCGACATTAAATTTCGAAACACGGATAGAACTGTTAGATACATTAAGGGAATTATTATATTTAGACGTTGTCTTATGCTTGTCGACGAGCTGCTTCTTTACTAATGATTTAGCGAGCAATTGATCTTGCGTGAGTTGAGCTAATTGCTGTTGCTTTTCCTCCTCTTGAATCTTATGGATGAGAGCTTTGCTAGCTATCTCTTCAGCTTTCCTTTGACACTGCATTTCCTCCTTTGCCTTTTGAAGTTGTGCCTCATATTCCTGTCTAATTTCTCCGGTCGTACTGAGCACTTTATTGGTACTCGCGAAATCTATGAACAAAATAGAACCTGCCAATACGTCACGTACACAGACACACTTGTGAGAGTGTGTACATCGTTCGAAACAATTACTTATTTCCTAGGTTATGTTACGTTTGTTTATCTTGTCCCGCAGGCAACTTACCAGCATCCAAATCGATATTTCTCTCGTCGCCGTTGTATTTGCTCTCTACTTCTTTGGCGAATTTCGTACGGATCAAATGCCAGAGCTCGCTGTTAACTAACGTTTCAGTCTTCGTCGCTCTACGGAGCCAAGAACCGACTCGTACTCTACAGAGAGGACAACTTAAGCTATTGTGCTCGAAAGTACCTTTTAAACATTTCAAACAGAGATTGTGCGTGCACGGCAATGTTACTGGCTCGATCAGGATGCTACGGCATACCGGGCACATTAGATCTCTTATACTAATGTCCACCGACGATGGTATCAACGAAATATCAAACAATTTTGACGTTCGCTTCAAATATCTCGCCATCTTACTCTATTCTTTAAAGAAACATAACAACCACTACTATAGATGGGAACATCGTTCTTCATACCATTCTCGAGTCAGAGACAAGAACGGGGCACGGCGTTGACAAATTCACTTTATACATGCACAGAGACTCGAGCCACGGACACATACAACATGCATACATGTGTATAATATACACAGTGTATAGGTACATAGGGAATTTTTCTACACGGCTTCATTGAGAATTATATTATAAATAAATGTGCAAAAGCATATGTATAAAGTTGATACCAGGTTCTCGATCTACTCTTGTCTCCAGTGATTTCGCAGTAAATTAGTTACGATATGAAAACCGTTCCTGATATCCCCGGCAGGGAGAGTTTCTCTCTGCCCCCGGTAATTCCCGGACTTCTATTTTCTTACGCAGACGCCATTTCACGATCTGTGATCATCCTCTGCGACGGTTGAATCTACCTGCGCAAATTGACGATCAATGATCATACGCCATTATACGCAAAGTGCTTACGAAAAGTGAAGTGAAGTGAAGTGAAATTGATAGACGTAGAAAGAATTTCATTTGTATTTAACGAATGTCTAATCAAACAGGAAACAGAACTGATATAAATTGAAGAATTTTTTGTTGTGGTTTCAAGTTCGAAGACGTGATATTAAAGATTAATTTCGATTCTCTCTGACTACAAAAAAAAGACCGTTACGTCTATTACGAAAAATGGGGAAAGGTTTGTGAATAATGTATTGTTACGGTAGTGAGGAGAGAGTAATCGTTTGGGAATTAAAAGGATTTTAATAAGTTTGTATTCATTAAATAGGAAAGAAGAAATCAAAGCAAACTAGCGCACAAGCTGACCCACAAAAAGAATCAGGTCCATCTCAGCAGCAAAAAGGATCAGGTGATGCAACACAGCAGAAACAAGGATCAGCTCCACCTCAACAGCAAAAAGAATCAGGTCCATCTCAAAAACAAAAAAAATCAGGTCCATCTCAGCAGCAAAAAGGATCAGGTGATCAGAAACAAGGATCAGCTCCACCTCAACAACAACAACAGACAGGGCCACCTCAACAGCAAGCGCCGGGAGGTCAGCCTCAACAGCAGGCATGGGGAAAGCCACCTCAACAACAAACGCCGGGAGGTCAGCCTCAGCAGCAGGCACCGCGTGGTCAACCTCAGCAGCAGGCATCGCGTGGTCAACCTCAGCAGCAGGCATCGCGTGGTCAACCTCAGCAGCAGGCATCGCGTGGTCAACCTCAGCAGCAGGCATCGCGTGGTCAACCTCAGCAGCAGGCATCGCGTGGTCAACCTCAGCAGCAGGCATCGCGTGGTCAACCTCAGCAGCAGGCATCGCGTGGTCAACCTCAGCAGCAGGCATCGCGTGGTCAACCTCAGCAGCAGGCATCGCGTGGTCAACCTCAGCAGCAGGCATCGCGTGGTCAACCTCAGCAGCAGGCATCGCGTGGTCAACCTCAGCAGCAGGCATCGCGTGGTCAACCTCAGCAGCAGGCATCGCGTGGTCAACCTCAGCAGCAGGCATCGCGTGGTCAACCTCAGCAGCAGGCATCGCGTGGTCAACCTCAGCAGCAGGCATCGCGTGGTCAACCTCAGCAGCAGGCATCGCGTGGTCAACCTCAGCAGCAGGCATCGCGTGGTCAACCTCAGCAGCAGGCATCGCGTGGTCAACCTCAGCAGCAGGCATCGCGTGGTCAACCTCAGCAGCAGGCATCGCGTGGTCAACCTCAGCAGCAGGCATCGCGTGGTCAACCTCAGCAGCAGGCATCGCGTGGTCAACCTCAGCAGCAGGCATCGCGTGGTCAACCTCAGCAGCAGGCACCGCGTGGTCAACCTCAGCAGCAAGCGTCTGGAGGTCAGCCTCAGCAGCAGGCATGGGGAAGGCCACCTCAACAGCAAATGCCGGGAGGTCAGCCTCAACAGCAGGAACCGCGTGGTCAACCGCAGCAGCAGGCACCGCGTGGTGAACCTCAGCAGCAGGCATGGGGAAGGCCACCTCAACAGCAAGCGTCTGGAGGTCAGCCTCAGCAGCAGGCATGGGGTAGGTCACCACAACAGCAAGCGTCTGGAGGTCAGCCTCAGCAGCAAGCACCAATACAACCCTTGCAGAAAGCACCAATGCAACCCTTGCAGAAAGCACCAATGCAACCTCAAGCAGAGACATCTTCCCAACAATCAACTTCGTCTATTCAGGTACAGTGCATGTTATTCATTGTTTCATCGCTGAAATAATGGGTGATATCTATCGCGTAATTAGTGTAATATTAAGTTTTGCAATCGAATATCTGATCTCAGAGCCTTGAATAATAATATAACTTGTAGTATTTGTTCCTTTTTTTACGTAGGTGTTGGGAAGTCAATCTGAACAAATTGCGAACTGGAACGTGAAAACCTCAGAACAGCTCATGGCTTTAATACCGCCGAAGATTAAAAGCGGAAAAAGGAATACCCCACTCACTTTGGAAACAAATATGTTTAGACTAGTTTTCCCAAAAAATTTCGAAAAACACGTTGTGCATTACGATGTAATCATTACACCGGACAAACCAAAATGTTTGTTAAGGCGTGTCTTCGAGAAGTTTCGGCAGATGCAATGTCCAAAAAGATATCCAGCATTTGATGGTAAAAAGAATGCGTACAGTGCGAAAAATCTTCCCTTCGGCGATGAAAGTGTAAATATCGAATTAATTACTTACGTTCGAAATCATTCATATAGCCACTGTCAGCATATTATCATATTTCATGTGTTACTTACACTACAGCCGGAAGTAAAGGTGACCATTCTGGATATGGAATGTAACAAAGAAGACAAAAACAGGACTTTCATTGTGTGTCTAAAGAAAGTTGCGGACCTTGATTTGGGGTGGTTAAGCGATTATTCAAGAGGTCTAACTCAGTATGAGAGAACACGGAGGGATATGCAAGCATTAGATATTATTTTGCGTCACGGACCTTCGCTCCATTATACCCCGGTAAATGTCATTAGATTAATAACTCGATCGATTAAAATGTTAAATTAACTTTTTTGATAGGTCGGCAGATCACTTTTCGCCCCGCCAAGACAATCGTATTCATTGTCAGACGGTTTAGATTTATGGGTCGGCATGTTCTCTTCAGTTGTTATCGGATCCAGACCTTACGTGAACATAGATGGTACATAAAAGTATATTTATTCACGGCTTAACTGTATAGAAAATTTTTTCCTGGGAAGAGGGGCTAAAATGGCTTTGTTCTTTCTCGTATACTTTTCTCTCTTAAGTAATTTGCTGGACCGCCACCGCCCTAACCGCACCGTAGTATATTTAAAAACGCTTTACATCGTATTGACGATGGATGATTATAGATCCCACTTTTCAAGGCGACAAAATGGTTGCACAGTTAAGTCGTGAATAAAGTTCTATATGCAACACGAGAGTAAAGTCGATCCGAAGAGGATTTCCTCCCGCTCAGGCAGTAAATCCATCCGCGGGAGTTATCAACGACTTTATTCCCTTGTTGCTTAATGTGCATAATTTGTTGTATAATCGTTTCGCTCATTTATGAGTCTCTCTAAATTGTACGTTAATTTTGTTGCATTTCGAACACAGTTGCGCATAAAGGATTCCCTAAGCAGCAACCAGTTGTTACATTGTTCGAGGAATTAGGTGTAAATCTGAACAAAGAAGGAATGGACTACAGAACAACTGAGAAAACAAACTTTTTAAAAGGATTGAAAGTTCAATACGAAATCCCTGGACAACCTAACTCCAAAAGAACGTATCGGGTTAACGGGCTCGTTCAATGTGCGAAACGTAATGAATTTCAATATGAAAATAGAAGATACACCATCGAAGAATATTTTGCACAGCATAAGAGATATAGAATACAATATCCTTATGTACCGTGCCTGTGGGTAGGATCTAGAAATAGCAAAATCTACGTGCCTGCCGAGGTGAGTAATGAACAGAACAACTACCTTTAAGTTGAGAAGAACGTCTTAGTTGCATAGTATATGTCACAGCTGTGTACGATCATGGGTGGCCAAGTGACACAAAAAAAATTGAATGAAGAGCAGACTAAGCGAATGATACGTGCTGCAGCGACTAAGCCTGACGAACGTAAACATAAAATTTTAGAAAAGGTATGTTTGTTCGAACACACGTTATACATAATACTATGTTGCGATCGATTTGTCATTGATAACATATATTCCACAGTTTGCTCAAATGAATTTGAATGATCAACCAACGTTGACGAACGAATTTCATCTGTCTGTGCAAGGGCAATTTGAAAGGGTTCCAGCAAGAGTGCTCGCAGCTCCTACATTACATTACAATAGACCAGTTACAGTAGCCAAAGGAGTATGGAGGATAGAAGAATTTTTACGAAAAGGTGAATTACCAGACTGCTCTTGGACCATTTTGAACTTAGACAGAGGGATGCAAGAAAATACCTTATACGAGTTCCAGGCCATGCTGCAACGGGGTGGTATGTATGATGTTACAGCAACGTGTATCGTCAGTGTCTGGATTGAGGATCATCTGTTGAAAGTTGTATTACATTTCTTTTCAGGCTTAGCTTTAGGAATGAGAATCGGTAGAGCGTTTACTCCGTTTCAAACTATACTAGTTCAAAGAGATACAAGATCCATTACTTCTTACTTTGAACGAATGAAGAAGACCGGCATCAAGATGGTAATAGTAATACTCTCGACTATGAGCAATGCGTACAGTGAGTAACACGATGATATGACTTGTACTTTACTTCGTACGTCGAAAACATTTTGTTAATATCTTACTCTCTCAAGGCTGCGTGAAGCAGATAAGCGAGCTTAAAGTATCAGGAGGTATCGTCACTCAATGCGTAAAGTCTCACACATTGAGATCTAAAATGAACCCTGCAACGATCTCAAACATTCTCTTAAAAATTAATTCGAAGCTTAACGGCGTTAATCACGTCCTTGACAACAGACAACTGTAATGATTTTTTACATTACATACAGTATGCACAAACAAGTGTTTATCTACATGAGTTATTATCTTTTAGGCCCAAGTCCTTGATTGATAGCCCTTGCATAATAGTTGGGGCAGATGTGACGCATCCATCACCTGACTCAGTGAACATACCTTCGATTGCTGCGGTAAGAGATATTTTTGAACTTTCATCTATTCAAAATACTATTTATCGTGTACGAGTGAGACTAATAAACGTTTCGACGCAGGTAGCAGCGAGCATTGATACAGAAGGTTTTAAATATAGGATTGAACTGAGACTTCAACCACCGAGGGAAGAAATTATTCAACATTTGGAACAAATTATGGTAATACACTTGCAGGCCTTTGAGCGTCTCACAAAGACACCACCAGCAAAAATAATTTTTTATCGGTAAATAGGAAACATCCTCATGTAACAAATCCATTTGCGTGATCCATACGTAACAATACATGTACCCGTTTTCTATAAATGTAGGGATGGTGTGAGCGAAGGCGACCTTCCGCGAGTGATGAAATATGAACTACTCGCGATAAGGAAAGCAGTCGCCTCTCTACACAAAGGGAATCTTCACGCGATACCTATCACGTTTCTCGTTGTTCAAAAGAGACATCACGTACGACTCTTTCCGACTGACAAATCCAAGACCGACGATAAGAACCAAAACGTGCAAGCTGGAACCGTCGTCGACACGGAAATCACGCATCCGACTCAAATAGACTTTTACCTCGTGTCTCATGCCAGTATTCAAGTACGTTGACTACATTTAATATACCTAGAAGAGGAAGCTTGAAAGATTCCTTTTAATATAAGAAAACGAACTTGTTCGCAGGGTACTGCCAGGCCTACAAAATACAGATGTATATGCAACGATTTGCAATTAACGGAAGAAGAAATAGAAACGTTAACGTATTACCTTTGTCATATGTTCGCTCGTTGTACACGATCCGTGAGCTATCCTGCGCCCACGTATTACGCCCACTTAGCAGCTTTCAGGGCGAGAGCTTATATACAAGAGTAAGTTCGTGATCATTATGTTCCGACGTACAATGGGTGATCTTAATGCTATGTATGACGTTGTAATTTTGTTCCAGTGTTCCTGTAGACCTGAACAACCTAGATCGTGAACAACACAGTAAAATGAATCTTCAATTGAATATGGAGTCACCGATGTTCTTCGTGTAATATTGCTTTATAATATTTTTAATTCTTAATAATATTACTTACTTATAGACTTCAATACTTTATAATATGTATTTTCATCAAATTTTGTTCGAATAAAATATAATGCATTATAGAAAATATGTTTAAGATTATTCCTGATCATAATATTGAACTTAATATTCTGATGAATATAATGTCTACGTGTTAAGAGGTAGAGTTTTTTTTTAAAAGAAAACACGGGTAGAGATCATCATATTTATTGATACGAATCTAAACTTCGTATCCGCCATTAATAATACATAATATCATCATACACTACAATCAATCATATAAAAATAGGTCATCATAAAACATCAATAACATATCCTTGGTGAACACATGTAGGTTTTATGTATGTATATACATGTATATTGTATAAGGGCTCGGGTAATCAGGAAATGGAAATCATAAATCAGCAAAGTGAAAGATTTTAACTTGTACAATTATTAATATGAGCAGTTTATTTTAAAAATAGCCTGAGACCCCTTATTCAAAGTATTAATATGTACATTTATACTATATCTTTTCATTTTGGGTAAAGTAGATACTTTAGTCAGAATTTCAAGTCAGATTTGCAAAATTCAAAGTGGCGGAGCCAAGATGGCAGATAAGATTTTTGAAAATCAGCGGATTCGTGACAAATTTAGTATAGTAGAATTTTTAGGAACTCAGATCACGAATCTCAAGTCAGATTTGCGAAAATCTCGTCCTTCATCTTAGATTCGCCGCGTGTCGTTGCCGTGACAAAAAGCAGTCACATCAATCCTGCTGAATACGTAAGAAACACCGTGAAAAAACTGTCTGCATTACAAAAAGCATGGTGTGCACCATGGGCTAAGTGGGCTTTTGACCTTGTGTGGTTGCAGTACTCGGTCTAAAAAATACCACTTTACGCCCTTGGTGCACAATATACTATTGAATGGACTTGGGCTCTTTCAAAATAAACGGCTCATATAATGATTCTACGAACGCTTGAGATCTTCCGTCCCGTTCAAATGTTCAGTGTTATTGATTTTTAAACATTTCCTAATTTCTAAACCCAACGCAGCGCCCAGAGGTGGAGGTACCGCATTGCCGATTTGTCGATGTTTCTCAAGAACATTGCCGTAGAAGCGGAAAGAATCCGGGAAGCCTTGCGACCTGGCACATTCGCGGACACTTACGACTCTAGTTTGCTCGGGATGAAGAACTCTACCCTAAGGATAAAAATAAGGGACATTACGTATATGAACAAACGTACATGAAAAAGATGTGTATACGTTCAAATAAAAGCGATACATACTTGTTTGCCCATAGGTTCTGGATTTGTAATTGTAGTCCCGAAATATCCACCCCACTCCAATCTGCCGTACAAGCCCGCCCAATGATTATGACGTCTCCCAGTGTGCGGTAAACACCATGGGATCAACGTGTTGTACTGCCTGTCCATAGGATCGCACGGTTTACCCGTACAGCAACAGCACACGCCGCGCAATGCTCCGGTGGAACTTTTACCCGCTTTCTTATCATGATGCATATATTCCCTGCGATCGAAACAAGTTGTTCACGTAGATCATTCTAATTATTTAATGGCTGGAAGATAAAGAAGCGGGCTTACAATTTTTTTGAATACGTTCCGTCGCTCAGACGTATCGCGATATTTGGTAAGTCGCGCCAGTCAGATCCGCAGGCAGTGGGAATGTGCGCTATTCGAGCTTCAACCAACGGAGCCATGTCTTTGCAAATATGATCTCTCAATACTGCATCAGATTCTCTAGGTCTTATCTACAATGTTTAAGACAAATAATTACCACGGTGTTTCTTACTAATATAAATTTAATAACACGACTTACCTGGCGTTGAAAATGAGATATCGGCTCCTCGCCGTATGACATCTCTTCGTGATTCCATCCGTTACGAATAGTAGGCAAATCGCACATCGCGTCACGAACACTGATCGTCCTGTACGGTGCCGACTCCGTCCAATCGCAGTTCGACGAATACTTTAATACAAATATACGAAATATGAATATGAAGTCAAGAATATTTTAATGGACGAAAATTCGTCGATCTCGACGATCTTACTTTTTTATTATCGACCATGACGCTTAGTTGACCTGCTCGTTTATTAAATACGTGGGTCGGTTCGGGATATTTCGGAAGGACCTCTCCGGGCGCTGCTGCCAGTATTATTAATCTAAAAACGATTAAAGAAATAAGTGAAACAGTAATTGGAGCAAGTCGAAAGACACGTACCTTCTTCTCGTTTGCGGAACACCATAATTCCCGGCTTGTAATATTCCAAACGTACATTGGTAACCCATTCGTACAAGACATCTCAATGTTAATTTCAGTACCATGCTCTTTTTAAAAGATACAAAATTTCGGACGTTCTCCATAACAAAAAACTTTGGTCTGTAATAATCGCAGTAGGATAAACACGATACTACTAAGGAATTCTTAAACAACGAATACTGGCGCGAATTAAAACGGTTCATCCCGCTGAAGCCTTGGCAAGGTGGCCCGCCGCAAAGTAACTCTACGTCTCCCTTCTGCGGTAAGCGTTGGTTGCTATTATCGCAAGTATCACCCTGCGTGCATAAATTGCACATAAAAAAAAGAACAGGAAATACGTGTAAATGTGCCCAGATCGTTAGATAGTCTCACCTTCAGTACTTTTCGCAAAAGTACATTACAGTCTTCACAAAATACCGTCGTGTCAGGATTGTTAAGACGGTAAGCACATGCGGCCGTTTCATCGTTTTCAATCGCCCATCGATTGTCGGTAATACCAGCTCGTTTTAATCCTTCGGATAATCCTAGAATGCGAATGGATGTTCACGTAAATGTTTAGCGCGATTCCAGCGATTTGAGTTCGAAGCTTTGTACTGACCACCACAACCAGCGAAAACGTCCAGCGTTCTCAGTTTCCTCGGCACGGTACAATAATCTACAGGCCTGTCAACCACTTTCTTATCATCAGTCTGAGATCTTTTACTCTTGCATTTCGCTTTCCCCTTGCCTTTTCCGACCTCCGATTTCCCAATATTCGTCGCATTATACGGCGGGTCTACGAACGTCTTCTCCGACGCGTCGTACGCTTGAGTAAAATAGAATCGATGTGGTCCCGCGGCTGTCCATTCCTCCACGGACTGATCCAAATTATCCGAATAAATTAAATAACACTTTCCCGCCACGTCCGCAAATTTAACATTACAAACTGAAACAACGACGAGAAAATCATGTATCCGATACCCGTGATAGACGAATTTCGTCCCATCGTACTATTTACCTTCATCGCTCCAATAGACCATGTTTAAGTCGACCTGTTGCATCAACGTAAGTCCTTTGTGTGTATTCTCCGGCCGGTACATCTTGTTTATTCTGATCCATATATCAGAGGAAGCAACCAACTGATTCTTAGTTTTCGCGTAAATCGAGTTTATGTATCCAATATGAAACGGTTCCGGTGTATCGTGATTCGAACCTTTCACGTGATCCGACGATTTCCGATAATATTCCGGATACATATCTTCGTCCACCTTCCCCTTTTTTACTTTCCGGACAAGATGGTACGTAGACGTATACGTGTACTTTATAGCCGTTGGTTTTAAGTACACAGCAGAGCCAACTCGGTATTCTTCACCTTTGAATTTTACCATACCATACGTTACTTCTGTACTGCTCTTCTCTTCCTGCTTCTCGAATACCCTCGGCGTATAGTAACATTGCAGATCGGTAAATCTTACGCATGCAGGACAAAATCTATGGTTAATCTCTTTCCGCGGGCATTCAGGATCCAAAGGAGGATCTTCGAAGCGAGCCGTCTCCGGAGTATATTTCTTTTGATAAAAGAACGTCCGGGAATCTTTATTTTCAATCTCATCCTCTGGTAACACGTCCGCATTTCCTAAAGTATAATCGACCAATGTTGAGAATTAAATATTTCTTGACACACACACACACACACACACACACACACATATACAAATTTCACAAATCGACATTTACCTAATTCGTGCCAGTTATCTGGACTTTTCTTATATATGACTCGGGCTTTCGATTTGATCGACGCGAACGGTACGTTATCGCACTCGTCGAGTAAGAAAAGTTCAAACGGATCAGAAGTTTCACCCAACACTGTGTCGCTACCTCTTCTGAACCAGTTAGCGTGGCACAGTTTCGCTCCGCTTTTGTCCTCCCACATGTACATGACTTTTGCCACTTGCAATGGCACAGTAGGGTCGCTGGATTCGATTAGAACATAATCATTCGCTCGTATCTCTTCGTCTACGAGCATAACAGAATTATAAAACGTTCGTCGTCCGTCATTTAAAATCTGTTGTCCCACCCATGTTATTTCTTTATCCACATGCTTGAACTCTTTCAATATCATCTTTTGGGTAATCTTCGTATCACCCATTAACGTATCGTTCACGTCATCGTCGTCTTGGTCGGAATCGTCAGCTTCCTAGAATCATCGACCAAGTTCATTAGTGAGTAAATATAACGAACACTTATTAAATTAGTAAAATGGCTTACTTGTATAGCCATATTTGGACATCTTCTCCCGTTGCAAGCTTGTTTACTCCTCCCAGATCCACCGAACTTAATCATATCCTTGCAAGCCGAACACTGTCCACAATCAGGTTGTTGACAGATCTCGCAAACTCCGCACCTCTGTCTTTTAGGCCTCAATATTTCTTTCTCATTATACGTGGCTATCTGGTCAGAGAAGAATGTTTCAAACATATTATTGACCAGTTTCGTGGTCGTAGCCTTGGTCCACAGAACTTTCTTAGACTTCTGGTTCCCAGCTGCCGGTCTACGCAGTTCTATCCTTTTGTTCAACGTGACCCCAGCGAGCGTGACCAATGCTCGCATACACGAGGTCGTAATTAAAAGAGGATCTTCCGGTCTTGCGGCTGAATCGAAAGAAATGACTTGCTCGCAGATGAACTGTGCGTGTCGTAACAAGGAGTCTTCTGTAAATCTGGATAATCCCTTCGGTGGCACTATGGTCTGTAGTTTGTTCAACAAATCCTCGTACGTTGGATTAACTTCATCTAATAGGAACTCGATGACAATTTTGCTCATATAAATCTTCTCCTTTACAGAATCCATGAACGGGGCATACGCTTCCGAGGGTTCCATCAGTATATATTCTCCGTATGCTGTTGTGAACCCAACAATAGCCAGTTCCCCACCGTCATACCCCGACATCCACCATTCGTTTATCGGACCCATGTCTTTGGTGGGCACACCGCCTTCTGGACATGGATTCTCTTCGTATATAGGCTTCATGTAACCAGAAAAGTGTAGAATTACGTTTTTCTCTATCAGTCCAGCATCAAAATGACAAAGGTGTCCATTTTTATCGTAAACACTGAAGTGTGTTAACTTGTTCTGTGGCCTTTCATCGCTTTCGTCGACCATGTCTTCCTCCCCAGTGAACAGAGACAATCTGGGATCCGTCAATGCGATGAATTCTTCCACGGCACCGTTCGGATGACCTGGATATATTTTCAAATCGTCGCTCGATAAGCTCTGCCGACAATATTCACATTTCTGTTGAAGATTATTAGACTTCAAACGCGACACTCCGATTTTCCCTACATTCGTCGTGTCATAATTTTCAGTCTTCGTCTTTTTCAATACATTTTCATCCGATCCGTCGACCGAATCTAATTGAATTTCTTTCGATTCTAATGCAGATCTATTGTCACATGTTGTTTCGTCGTTTGATAACATAGGTATCTTTATTTCTAATTCGTCGGTTTCCTTGTTCTTTCTCTTTGTAGTTTTCTTTGGTTGTCTCTTTCTTTTGGGTAATTTACCTTTAATCGCACCTCGATTATTCGTACTAGAAGATGGTTGCAAACTAATGTTCTTTCTACTGCGTAGGTTCCTCCCACTCTTACTGTTCTCTTGAAGCAGTACAGATTCAGTCACTACGGAATGGAAATTCATTTTAGCTAATCATATTTAATTTAATGGCCATCCGGGATATCTGACGCCCCAACAAAAATTCGATCGCTGTTAAACGCGACTGATTCTTGAAAATGAAACATTCAGAGAAAATAAAATGTTTTAATGGAGGAATAGTTTTGAAGAAAAATATTACGAATTGTTTAATCGACAACAGCTTAAAACTGTTAGGGCATCCTTCACCCAATGTTACCATTATAGTTTTAACATACCATCTTTGTTTTCTTCTTTAACAATAGTGTTACTATCTTGCCCATTCGCGCCAATTTCATCGTTACTTTGTTCTTCAATTTGAGAAGTTTCAAGGTTCGATTCGACCGAAGAATACATGTTGAATAAAGTCAGTCTCCTTCGTTGAATTAATAATCACTCCTCGAAAAATGTAAATTCATTGGATCTAAGTCGAAACGAATGAGCTATATTCTTACGAATAAATTTATATTAAACGAACGCATTATTAATAATAATGAACATACTCACCTTTGTACAGTAGACCGCATATGAAATGAAGGATCGTAGCCGGCGAGGAGGACGCTTGCGAACAGGTCAACAGGCGGGAAAGAAAGAATCAGGTATTGGTATTACATAGGTCAGGAACGCGCGTAGACCGTAGGCCAGCGTACCGCCAAAATTCTTTAAGGCCCCTTTACATAAATCCGGATGTACATACGCATCCTCTATTTCCGTCCCAAAATTCCAAAAGTTTCCGGTGGTGGCAGGCAGGCAGTGGCGTCTGTGGCTTATTCAAGCTTATTGTTAGACAGTTAAAATTGGTTAAAATATATTACCTGGTGCCACAGAGAAGTCTTTCAAATCGTTACTGATCGTTACGTCTAAAATTACGACCCAAGTATCTACACTGTGCGACTCACGATAAGAATCTTGGCTAAACGCAATGGGAGAGAGAAATTTAACCAACGAGCAGAAAATTTTCCTGGAAGAATGCGAAGCTGAGTTTAAAGATCGGTACACGGAGAAGGATGATAAATTTGTGGAATTGAAAAACATGAAACGGAAGCCGCCGCCAATTGATCCTTGGTATCCCACAAGCAGAACTAGAAATTTTAAAGGAAATCGAAACTACGACAGAGGACCCAATCGGAGACATAATTATAAGCCATACCACCGAGGGCCATACCGTCATACACGATAATTGTCACGTCTACATATAAAGTTTCTTTCAATCTGTAAATAAATTTACACCTAATCATACGCCGTACAGTTGAATTTTTATTCTTCCTAGTTACCCGTAAGATCGTAGTTTAGGGAAAAGTGTCCGATGTCCGCCATATCTTCAATTGTTGTAGGGCGCTGAATTTAAATTGGGAAACGATATATGTATAGAAACTTATTGACGATTAGATAACTACGAAACGATTGAAACAGTGCGCCGTCATTATCTGTTCATTGTTAAGGTATGTTTCAACATATTTTTAAACACTATATTTGCAATGTATATTTTCAAACATATTAAAAATAATAAATATACAAATAATAAATGTAATATGTTTAAAAATATACAGTACTGCTCAATTTGTTTGAATTTTTAAAAAAAGAATTTGAAAAAATTCTCAAACATTTTCAACTACGCTACGGACGTGTTAGAACTTTTTCATATTTTCCGCACGATGTTAAATAAGGAAAAAGTAAAAAAATTGATTTCTCTATTTATAATAAAAAATAAGAACTGCTAAGATTTGGAGCTAAAAATTGGACTGAATATTTCTCTTTTTGTAAGCTATCGAATGTCGCAAACTGCGGTTCATTCTGCTCAAGGGCACTTTTGACCAGCGGTGCTGTGAAAATGATCAGCCAAGCCCGGTAACCGATTGTATACAGCAGGTAATCTCCGCTAGGATTATACCCGAGTCTCCGGGTCGAAAACTTTCAAATCATTAAAGGGTTTTCAGATGTCTATTGCAAGGTGAACACGTTCTTTTACGGGAGGGTAACGGTAATTTCCTCGAAGAAATGCAAACTATTGGTCTTGCGTCCTGTCTTACATTTTTACAGCAAATTATAAATACATGCGATGATCCGAAGATAACGTTTATTTAAAATTAATAATAAAATTTATTATATAAGATTATTTTTTCATACTAATTATTCAACTTTCATTATTGTTATTATATAAAGTACATACAGTTATCTCGTTAAATTCATTGAAATGTTTATGGTTGTTAAAAAAAAATTATATATGCACGTGCAATCGCTGAGCGTGACTCGTTTGCACCCCTTTACGCGAAAACGAAGGAGCCGAGGCGAAAGCGTTTGCTGGTCATCGAAGGATCCACGAGACACGAGCATTTAAAGGGCAGGTTTGCAGTTTGGGTCTTGCCGTTTACCTGATACACGTATACGGAAAAATTACGCGTGTAGTGGTACGTCGTTCAAATTACGCGCGCGGCTAGGTTCAAACTTTAAAGCTAAGACATAACAGCATGCTAGACTGGGTCTACGCTATGGGCGGAAAAATCCGCAAAATCTTACATCAAGACTTTTAGTTCCACTTTTCCTCACCGTACGCGCAGCGATCGAAATTCCGCAAATCTTACATCACTGAGCCACATCAAGCCACATTATTGCTCCATATTTTCTCTCTAATGGCACATGGATGTTAAAACGTACTCAGTATTTTATTAAACGATACGTACATACCATTAATTTATAAAGTAAAAATGTCAGTACCCGACAAAGTGTTGATGCGGAAAATAAAGAAAAGGGAGAATAAGAAACTGGAGATTTTAAAAGAACGAGAGAAGCAGCTGAAGAACGGTAAGTGCGGTTAGAGAACACGTTGTATACTTAGTTCTTATATCATTACCATCGATAATGATTTTCAACTTATCGCATATTAGTGAAAGATGATACTATAAATGAGAACTCGAACAGTACTGCTGGAGAACAAGAAATAGACGTTTCCGAAAGACTGAAACGACGTTGCACGGAAGAAGGAGGATCACAGAAAAGTAAGTTCAAACTTTTTTCCTGCTTTCTGATTTCCTGAAGATGAAATGTGTCTTGATATATGTGATATTATAGAGAAAAAGAAAAAAGTGAAGAATGATGAATTAGTAGAGAATGAAGATGATAGCGATAAGTCTGTAGAATCTACCAATCGTTCGAATGGCAAGTACTTAACTGAAGATAATGCCACTGTCGAATCTGAAAGATGTAAGTGTAACATATATGCATTGTTATAGAATCTTTAAAATCTAAAAACATTTATTTATTTAATTTCACACAGTACCAGGATCTACGATAGGTTTAGAAATAGCAAACGACACAAGTTTCAAAGTGTTAGAAGGAACAGTCTGTGAGAATACTCGGAAAGCAATAGAAGATATGGGCTTTACGAACATGACTGAGATACAAGCAAAATCCATTCCACCTCTGTTAGAAGGAAGGGATTTAGTTGGTGCTGCCAAAACAGGATCTGGAAAGACTCTCGCATTTTTAATACCAGCCGTTGAATTAATTTATAAATTAAAGTTCATGCCTCGAAACGGTACTGGCTGCATTATTATATCTCCAACGAGGGAATTATCTATGCAAACATTCGGAGTTTTGAAAGAACTGATGAAATATCATTATCATACATATGGTTTGCTAATGGGAGGTGCTAATAGGCAAACTGAGGCTCAGAAACTGGCCAAAGGAATTAATATCGTTGTGGCTACACCTGGAAGATTATTGGATCATCTACAAAATACATCCGATTTTCTATACAAAAATCTTCAGTGTCTCGTTATCGACGAAGCTGATCGTATTTTAGACATTGGTTTCGAAGAAGAACTCAAACAGATCATTAACATTTTACCGAGTCAGTTAAATATCCTTCATATTTAAATACACTTGATAACCAATACATTTTAATGATTACTATATTTTATTACAGAAAAGAGGCAGACTATGTTGTTCAGTGCAACACAGACTAAGAAGACGGAGATGCTAATGAAATTAGCTTTAAAGAAGGAACCAGTCTATGTCGGTGTCGACGACGATAAGGAAAAGGCGACAGTGGAAGGTTTGGAACAGGGTTACGTCGTGTGTCCCAGTGAGAAGAGATTCCTACTTCTGTTCACTTTCTTGAAAAAGAATAGGAACAAGAAAGTTATGGTTTTCTTCAGCTCGTGCATGTCCGTGAAATATCACCATGAACTTCTAAATTATATCGATTTGCCAGTATTAAGTATACATGTACGTGTTTGTATTAAACGTTATAATTATTATTGGAAATGTCTATCACGCTTACGTTATATTTCAACTAATCCATTAGGGAAAACAGAAGCAAACGAAGAGAACAACGACGTTCTTCCAATTTTGTAACGCTTCTACGGGTATACTTCTTTGTACCGATGTAGCTGCGCGTGGTCTCGATATTCCAGCTGTTGATTGGATCGTACAATACGATCCTCCGGATGATCCTAAGGTACGTTTTAATGATATGTATGTTCTATGTTAAAAAAGTATATTTTAAAGAGAAATTAAACATTGCTTTAGGAATATATTCATCGTGTTGGTCGAACTGCTCGAGGAGAAGGCAGCAGTGGTCACGCCTTGTTAATCTTAAGGCCGGAGGAACTCGGTTTCCTTCGTTATTTGAAACAAGCCAGAGTACCTGTAAACGAATTTGACTTTTCGTGGAATAAAATTGCTGATATTCAGTTACAGGTTCGTATATTCTATTTAACAGTCTAAATATACAAAACACAAAAGTAACGTATGTTCAACGACGATGTAAAGATCAATTAAATCAGTTGCTTCTTTATTGGTATGTTTCAGCTTGAGAAATTGATCACAAAAAATTACTTTTTAAACATGTCAGCTAAAGAAGCGTTCAAAGCTTACGTGAGGGCATATGATTCTCATCATTTGAAACAAATCTTCGATATCGAAACGCTGGATCTAGCAAAAGTTGCTAAATCATTTGGATTCCTGGTTCCACCAGCCGTAGATTTAAGTATCCTTTTATTGAATAAAGTTTCAATACATTAAAGACTTTGGCACACAAATTTTCAGCAAACAGTAAGGGAGTATGCTTTTTCCTTAACGAAATTTCATCGTAGAAGTGGGAGTGAGTAAAAATTCACGGCCACGAAAGAGAATAGGCGGAGGCGGTTACGGGTATTTTAAAAACGTGAACAATCCAAATTCGGAGAAGCAATTGAAACGCAGCAAATCTTTCCGGCAAGTGAACAAACGTGACAAGGATAATCGACAGTTTGCCAGATGACTATAAATATATGCGTGCAAGATTTGTATACAAGACGTGGTCGCTGACCGACTGCTGCGCGCTGTCTAATGAACTGAGTTTGGAAGATCATTGTGTTCTTGTACATATTTAGCACTCAGTTTGAACGCAGTGAAACGTATTCAAGAACAATAAATGTTTTTTAAATAAAATTTAATTCCTTGTAATTCATTCCGCAGCATGTTTAATCTTAAAAAGACGAATTCATTTAAAGATGTATTGCTCTTGCAGAACGAATATATTTAAAATTAATTGGTGAACGGAGGAACGGAGTACTGCCGATATAATCAAATAGAAACGGTACGCGGCTCTTAATTGTTTGAACTAGCTTTCATTTTTTCGTAAAGAGATGACTAGAAAGTATCTACCGATCAGTGAAAACTGACAAGGGAAACATTTTATAACGTGAGACACCCACGTTACTTCTCGGTAGGACCATGTAAGGCATGTGTATGACGTCAACGCTACTTTACGTTAACCAATATACGTGGGCAGGCGTGTTGGATATGGCGCAAAAGGTAACGCTCGTGGGAGAACGCTGAGGCGACAGTCTTTAGAATCGATCGGCTGTTTTCGAACGTCTCCGTATGCCTACTGAATTCTTTAAAGACCGTTGCTAATCACGAAATTTGATGTTGTAATCAAATTTCCGTGCACTCGTTCCTTTCTGTTGTTAAGACAATAGCTTTTCAGTTCTTATATGCATGTTTTTATGTCTCTGATCTGGTTAGACGAAAATCATACATTCCATAAGATCTAACAAATCGACTCAAGGAACATAATATATGCATATATACTTATTTGTCAACCGGCATGCCGTGTAATCCCATAATGTAGCAATCAATGCGTAGTTCAAATTCACGATACGATATTCTGCGTGGCTGCAAATTGAAAGTAGGCAGCAGCATTAATTATACATTCTAAGGTATACAGCTCGAAGATTATAGCGCAGTTTAACGCGTTGATACATAGTATATCATAATTAAAAGTGTTTTACACATGTAACAAATTACGCGTTTCTTTAATGAAGTGGCAGTAATTAATCATTGACTAAAACGCGTATTCGTGAATATATACCATGTTTATTTATGTTACGCTTATATCCGAGGATTCTAATTTAAAAACGTTACGTGATTCTAATCATAATTATATCGCAGTTTTTTCATTCATAACGTTTGCGTACAAAATGACGAGCTTCGTTTGATTTTAAAACATCGAGTTAAAGTCAAAATCTAAATTTAGTTCGCGGTTTATTTAAAGCATTACGCGGGTTTAGTTGGATGATCGGCTAATTCTATTAAGCATTATAGAACAACAATGTATAAATAATAACTTTGGAACAAATCGAGAGAGAGGAGAAAAATATATGTTCTGTATAAAGTAAATAAGATTCTTGATGAAGATCGAAATGTGTTAATGATCTATTGTAATTAAATACACTGTTTTGTACATTTTGCGAGTTAGTAAACTAACGCAAGTTCTTCTCGTATCTTATCATGATGGACAAACGAACGAGCAGTTCCTGATTACACATTTGCTGTAGTTTAATTTTGTTCCTCGCTGCAGATCAATGTCCTTAAATCTTGTGGCCCATCGTGACTGTGGAACGCGTGGGATAAGTAAATGTATACGCGAATATAAACGCGTTTCGCGATGTTCCGTTAACAAAAGGAACAGTTGAGAAAACGGTGGCAGTCCGGTGCACGGTATCCGGGGTGCCCGGGTGCTCGTCCAGGTGACTACGATCCTGAATTATCCAACTTGTATGCGACGACGGTACCATACGGCATGTATTGGTCTCGGTCTCGGTACCGGCGCGGCGCGCATACGCGCCGTAACCATACGCAGAGGAGAGGCCGTATATGGTAGTGGGCGGTAGAAGCGCGCCGACAGAGGTAAAATACGCAAGAACCATGGCGCACAGGACGCGTGCGCATTGTCATGAATGCGCATGCCTGCGCGCTGAGGAATCTACGGGTAGTTCGCCGAGACGCATGCACGGGTGGTGCAGTAGAGCCGAGAATCCCGTAGCGTGTGTTTGTTTTTAACTTCGCGATCTACGCTCCATCTCTTTTAACCTTAACAGAATCCTACTCGTGAGAGAGGCTGTGATTTCTTTCTCTCCTTCTCTCTCTCTCTCTCTTCTCCCCCTTCTCCCTGTTACCCTCTCAATCTTTCTCTCGGTATCTAATTTTCCTGCCTTTCCCTTCCTTTATTTCTTTTCCCTGCTTCTTCTCCTTCCCCCCTCTTTCTTCTTTTTTCTCCTCTCACAGTTTCTTATTTCCCCGCTCCTTATCCCCCCCTTTCTCCTTCGTGTCTCCTTTCTCCGTTTGACTCTTCTCGTTCTCAGTCTCATGGTCTCTCTCGATCCCTCGTTCTCCCTCTCGCGATCCTACCACGGTTTCCGTCGCTCTTACGTACTTCTCTGTCCCCTCCCATCCTCCTCCTCATCCTCGTTTTCCTCCTTACACATAGTATACTGACTCCGCTATTTCTAAAAACGTAACGCAATCGTGGCAACGTATGCGAGTAGCGCGCCAGAGAAACCACGAGTGAGAAGGCGCGACGTACGAACGAATCGAGTTCTGCAATTAATTAACTAGATAATTACTGTGCAAGTAAAAAAAAGTATCGAAGAAAGTAAAGTGACACGTATTTAAATAACATACGTACAGTGAAATCTAACAGGGAAAACGCGTTGTGCGCGAACGAGAAAAACGTGAAAAACGAACTGCTGGTTGTTTTTGGATCTTTGATCGCAACGTCGTCTGTCTTTTGCTCGTTTTTACGTTTTAACGTTACACTATTTTCTATCCGTTTCTCCCTCTCTCTGCAACGCAACAATACACCTCTCTATTTGTTTTTGTATATCTTTTTTTTTACTATATTTTCGCGTGACCGCCATAGGAGGTAATCAAAGTAATTGCGATGTGTGATAATACTAACACGACGACGCAGAGTATAGCGGACTACCTGTCACAGTTACTAAAAGACCGAAAGCAGTTAGCTGCTTTCCCTAATGTCTTCATACATGTAGAACGCCTACTAGACGAAGGTAAGCAACCATTAATCCACTAATATCTCTTCTCTCTCTCTTTGTACTTACGGCGAATTAATTCATCGTTTCACCATCGCGCGACACGCCTTACTTTTCGTTTGCATGATCAACGCCCACAGCCACAGCGGTTCGCACTTACTCCGGGATCCAAGCATGTTTCTTCGCTTCCACATGCCGCCGCGTCGCGAAACTTTCGCCCATACTTACGACTTAACGACGATTAGTTTCCGAGATTTCGCTCGCTACGGGCGGCGATCTACTCGAGCAACGAACGTACGTCGCCGCCACGAGAGACCGGTTCCTCGTACCCGACGTGTTGCCATAATCGGCAACGGATCGCTCGCAAACATGGTTTAAGAAATCTACATACGATACGTATGTATTTACGTATATCTCGATCCATGTGTCACGTGTTATCCGTGCAGTCCCGGTCCGTGTCTTCGCTCCGTGCTCGTCCGGCTGCCCGTACAATTTATTTTTCCAATTTTCTACACCGGGACCGAGGAGAACGATGTCCAATGTAAGTCCGATCAGAGTAACTTACAATAAAAACTTCGTGTGACTTACGATATAATCTGCGATCGTAACTGATCGACTTTACTACTAATCTTGACACGATTCGATCCAATCTCGATCCGGCCAGGCGTGTGGCCCAGAATCATCGCGTATGTATCAGGAAACAAGATATGAACCGATGACCAAGGGAATTGTCAAACGAAAATACGATCTGCACTTGCCACAGTGTCTTTCTTCTCTCTTGTTGATACACTCCCATTCACTAGTCACAGGTTTCATTCGGACTTTTTAAAGACCTAAACAAAATTCAGGAATACCAATCGTATGAAATCGCATCGAACGAGAGACAGTCAGATAGAATACGATTCATTGAAAGCAAATAAAATTATATCTTGCGTCATTGCGATTGCCAGATGTTCACAATTTTTCATTTACCAGAAAGATATAATTTAATCGTCACTTGACAGAAAGTATTATTCCCTGAGCATCGGATGATCACCCATCGATGTACATAAAGAGTCATTGTAAACTGTCAGAATTGCTGGAACAATTAAATACTGAGTTATTTATATCGAGAATGGAATTTAGTTTAGAGACCACTGTCGAATCTTATACTTTTTTAACAACTGTACGTTGACTCGTGAAGGGGGTGTACATGTGTTTCCCCGATAACGGCCTGCTCTCGCATCGGCTATCCTGGAGAACAGTTTTTCAGTCTCTATTTTTGGGCAGTCTTGTGCACGCCTACGAGCACACACGTAGATTGCAGACGTTTACACAGCGTGTCTTCGATTTCCTTCCCCGAAAGAAGAGTTTAACTGCATTTAGCTCGGTTATTGGATACACGCGCACTCTGCACTGTTTTAAATACGTGCTGAAAAATTGCAACTACTTGACAATGTGTAATTGCATAGAATTAAAAAAGAGGTTTAATTGTTATAGATAGATATATACGAGAGTGTCCTCTATATACATACTTTAAAGAATGTCCTCAATACGCGCATACATCTAGACTCATGATCCAATGCAACAAGAAATTATGAAACGATTTTTCCATTGTGACTCATGTCAGTACTAAGATTATACTTAATGCTAAACGCTTAGATCTCGGAAGGGCGTGTTAGACACGTACACATACAGAGAGCTATATATCGCTGTGGAAACGAGTCTTACAAACTCGCAATTAGAATGCGTACATATCCAATTTTGTGCTACTATTGTGATCGGGGTTTCACTGTTTATGCCAGGCAACGACTTTAGCGTTCGTTAAAAATCACTTTACCTCTGCAGAGTACCAGTTACCTTTAATGGGCGTATAGTCTTTTCTACTATTAAAGTCAAACTCCTCTGATCGAGCCTTTTTTGGTCAGATTTGTCGCCATACCTCGCCTCGAGAAATAATTACAGGGTGGGTGGAAAGATATATTCTGTTCTTTGAAGAACGTCCTATCCACGTTCTGATTTTGACACGGGAAACGGTGTCGCACATATTTAAATTGATATGTTCATTTTCCTTAATTAATGGACTGCAGATTTTTATGGAATCTGGAACATCTGTGGTATACAGTTTATCAATATTTCGTGATTCTCTTTTTAGTTTATGCTCTTCTTATTTACTATGCGATTAAGGAAATAGGATGATTGCCGATGTTCCCTGTCTCCAGTCGATTGGGCTCACATTTTGAACACGAGGTGAAAGTCTCCGTTGTTTTCCATTTGTTTCCAATGAAAATAATATTGGTTTATAGTGTATGTGCATTCGAGTCGTCTATACTGTTTCACAGGAAATGTGTCAAATGACGTTTACGACGGAGAACCGGTTTTACGAAAGCTCTCGGGCCTCGCATTCCTTCGGGGATATAGTCCTGTTGATGCAAAGAAACTCATTTCGTTCATCTCTTTTTCTCGATTCGACTCAACGCGGTATTTTATTATCTAGCAATCGAAATCTTGTTTGGTTAAAAATTTGAAGTGTACGAAATTGGTAGAATGAGAAGACGAATACTATGTAACAATTAATAAACTATGGAAAAGAGTGAATTGGTGGTAGCAGTCAGGTAACACAAATTGCTGGACCAATTTTGCTAAAAGACGAAGTGAATCTCATTAACGAGAAGTCTGACTGTGGCCTCCAGGAATGGTTCGCTCGAGTATTTTTCTACTGGTCTAGAGAGGATCGCGTGCCTCCAATCGTCTTCTAAGCTGTAACAGTCACTTTCAACGAAGATCGAAACGCACGGGAAAGCCATAAATTAGTAAGCGGAGGAGGTGTAGCGTGTTAGGAGAAAACTGGCGGAAAATAAGAAAGTAAAGCAAACCATGGGGCGCGGGTCTTTTTTTTCCTCCGACTCCCTGGGATACGATGTTGTTCATCCGTCGATGACTATGGCACGGCTCAACCGTATTGCAATCGTGTCTGAGAGATCTATTTCGACCACGACGTAGCAAGTTTTCTCGGTGACCTAGTGGCGTGAATAGAACTCGTTGTCAAGCGCGTCCTTTCGAAACTGTCTAGCGAAAACTTGGACAGACCCGAGGTCTAGTTTTCTTCTGCTACTAGGTCGTTGCGCTTAATCGTTTAATGGGTGCCACGTATGAAATCATCTACCGAAATTATAATTGATCGGACAGCGTCCTCGCCTGACGCTTCATCACCCACTTCGCCCATCTTCAATCGCACAAATCTTTCAATGTCGCACCGGTACAATATGCAGAAACGGTGGGGTTGCTTAGTTGCCTCGTGAAACCTGATAAAATTCCAGCTACCGTTACCCAAAGTTTTCAATGTAATTATGAAACAGGAAAGGAAAAGGAACGAGACTCACGTTCTCTCGATAACGAACGAGAATTGCTAAAGGCATTCTCGGGCGTAGAAAATCTTTTAAACGTATGAGATATCAATTCGCAGTTCGTACGTAAATTGATTGCTCATCATTTTTAACGGTATTTCGCTGTGCAACGAAATTTCCTTCCTGCACTTGACCTGACCCGCTTACAAATATCCGAGAGATTACGAGACGCGACCATTGATCTCTCGTGAAAAGATATAAATGCGTATTTTCTATTCTTTAATAAGAATATCGGGAGTCCATTAAGAGTTTCATGTTTACGAACGTACACGTAGAATATTGCAAATGCTCATTTGTAACGTTCTACAGATTTTTCCAGGCAGGCTGCATATTTCCTGAAATCTTATCGTTTGCAATCTATTTATGAGACACTGTACGTGACAAGCAGGCTACCCCGTACGTCGTAGGTAGAAGGGAAGAAAGCCTTATGAAGAGGAAACGTAACTTCCTCGAAAGCCAGAGGTTGTCTGTGTTTATACTTTCCTCGTTTCTCTTTTGTATTCTCTTGGCGTTCCTCTTCGTATCCGTAACCATCGTCAGGGATCGTAGCGAGGCCGCAAGATTCTTCTTTTCTCTCTACCTGATTGTTTCTTTTCCATACTGTCTAACGATATGTACCGAGGCGATAGCGGCAATAGCGACAGCAGTGGCAGCAACGGCGGTAGCAGCCGCATTCCTTCTTTCTTCTTTGTTCCTCTCATCGCCTGTCTTCCTTTTACTTTAGTACCCGAAGAGGTTGCACATACCCCGTTACCGATCGCTCGACGGTATATATCGCGCTTGTAGTTACGCGTACAGTCCTCGCAGTAACACACCGTGGCACCTTAAGATGATTCGAGTATCGCAACGTTCTCCTTTCAAGTTGTTCATTTTTTCCAATCGACAAAGCTTCGGGTACGCTTGGCATCCTGCCTAGCATCGTTTATGCGCAAACTGTGCTACGGCACTGTGCTTTATCAGAATTCGCACTGATACCGAGAGAAGATTTTATTAATTATTATTTGTTTATTGATTACGAATCTAAGCATTCTCTCTTATTCATAATGTGAATCAACGTCGCTAGACTTCTTAAACTATTTCAAAGCACTTGAGATTTTTCAAGTAACGACGGTTAAATGAACTTTATCTGATTGGATAAAACCGCTGTATAATATGTCGATTTCAAGTGTACCACGCGTTCACTGTCAACAAAGTATGTAAGATCGTAATCGTGCGATAAGGCCATCCTCTGATAAATGGTAGCGAAAACTGTTGTCGAGTCGAGGATATCACGGTACTCGTTTGTAGAGTACCGATTAGCATAAAAAAAAATTGTAGCGTTAACGCGTTATCAGGCTTTAGCCAGGATTGAGTTTTCAAGGGTCTATCGTAAAATGAACAGTCTTATCGACTTTCGTTAAATTTCTCGTAGCCACTGCACTAGGAAAGAGACGTTTCTCTGTTTCTAAATAAGGAAATGCCTACGCGCCCCCACTTTTGTCGTCCTCGTCATCGTTTTTGTCTATGTCCCAGGGTACATACGTATATATGTACCACTGTGTACATACCCACGCTCTCGCGTATACACGGTGTTCCGTAAGCTCGCCATATATAGATTCCTTGGCTATCCATGAATGTCGTTTACGCATACGGCCATGCGTTCACCCATGCACATAACTTGGCTAAGTAGTTTTCTTAAACTAACAATGATCCGTATCGAATACGCGACTACGTGTCTCGCTTGATTTAACGACCTCATTTTGTAATCGCACACGTTTCTACATTATTTTTATTCCCAAGTAATTTACTGTTAATTCCCTGCAATATTAAATTCGCATTAAGCGTTGTGACACGAGAAAGTAATGGATAATTTCTAGTATTTTTCTTGCTAATAAGTTACGCAAAATCAATTAGGATAAAATCAATTGATGCCAGGCAATCAAAGATTTTTCCTCGCTATATCGCACCGGTAATGTCTTGATCGTCGGTCGTCCCGTTAGTTCAGCAGTTATGCTTTATGATTTAGACCAGGGCTTCTTAAACTTTTGTCATTCACGACCCCATTTATGATTGCGAGTTACCATTACAGTCGTCAAAATTTTGCTACGCGACCCCATTTGGGGTCGCGACCCATAGTTTAAGAAGCCCTGATTTAGACAGATACCTAGGTACGGGACGATCGAGGATCAAAGGTTTAGGAGAAAAACCCTTAGCGGCCCTTGGGAACACCATAGAGGCCGATGACCGGATTGACCTGCAGTTCGCTTCATACCGCATGGCATCCAGCAACGGGCTCGTGCCACTTCGGCTTCGTTCCATTCTCGTCATTCTCCATCTCTCTTCGCTTCTGTTATTTTGCTCGCGATCAACTCGTTCCTTCACTTACTCGTTCGTTTGCGCGCTCGTGCGAATTCACTCTTTAACCTTCTCTTCGTGTTTTCCTCCGTTCTCGTTCGCATCCATCTTTGTTCCGTTCCTGCAGAAACAGATCTTGCGTCTTTCGATTGGCACGATTAATCTTTTCTAGAAACGCGAAGGATTTCCTCTGCATTTCATAACTAGTGAATTTATAAATGGAGTAAATCAGTCGTAACAGTGGGTTTCATAAAATGGTACTCCTTGGAGTTATAAAACTGTCTCGAGATGAGTCCTGATTATGAAACTGAAGTTTCTTCGAGATGAAAAACGATTAATTGAAACTAATTAAGTTCGGCTTTGTGTGTATCATTAAAATTCTGTCTGTTAGTTGAATTGTACGAAAATTGATTTGTATGAATATTTTTGTAAAGCGCAGCGAGTAAAAAGACTTGAATCGTTTCTCATAGGATAGAGTCGCTATTTTATATAGACTCGCGAGTAACTTACATCGACCTTAAGATCTGAGAATCTTTTACTTCTTCAATGAATCTTCGATTCTTGATTTTTTCACCCTCCTTTCACTCCCACGACGTTCGCTCTCTGTCAATCTCATTGTCAGGCATTCTTCTCTCTCTGTCCCTCGTTCATCCCCTTCCCTGGATATCCACCGTCTCTTTTCCCGCTCCGTTGGAAGTCTTTCGTCGGAGTGTTGGAGTCTCTTACTTTAAGCTTCGAAAAGTAGGTAGGGTGAAAGGAATTCTCTCTGCCGTCTCCGTTTCCAAGCGGCACTCTTCGTTCCTCTTCTCTTCGTCATTCTTTCTGCCTGCCTCCTCGAGAGTTGGGCGTTCACTCACACACGTTCGGCTAGGTCATTATACCAAACGATGTACACATTCTCGTACTGTTCATACACTCGTATATCCTCCCGGCCTTCTTAGTCGGTCAGCTTTGCCTCGGGTTAAGCCGAAGCAGGTTCAACCATCTACAGTTGCTGGTACTTCCAGGCAACGTGATCCTGTTCGCTTATTAACTGCTCATGATCCAACCGTTTCCCTCCAGTTCGCTTTAGAATACGATTCGTCGTCCTAAGACAATATCAACGTTATGTTAAATGTCGAATAGCTACAGTGAAGCGCGTTTGTGAACTTCTCATTGTCAGTGAAATTCTAAAATAGAAACAATCATATGTTCGAATTATGCCTCGAATCTTTTTACTGTTAGTTTTGTCTTAAGAATTTTCGATGATTCCTGTTTGTAGGAGTGGTTTCTGGTTCATGCGTCTTCCGAAGTCGTTTATATTCGATTATCCGGTTTCGTTACGGCGTAGAAGAGAGCAGCACACGTTGATATAAAACTGTTGTCATTTATTTTATATCGGAGAGCTCGACTATTTCAACTTTTAGGCACGCATACAGACGATTTCGATCGCGGCTACCAAACTAGACACCGTGTACCGTTTTTTTCGGTACGCGCGACTTGAATGTGAAGTTGGAAGCAAAAGAAACAGCACACGACAGGGAGTGCGTTAAAATCGTAGATTAAATCTCTCTAGCTGATGAAATAAATAACGTTTCTAAATGAAACTTTCGAAATACGACGCAGTTAACCTCTGGTACGAAAAACAAGATTCGCCAACCGGAAGAGCTGTTATTCGTTTGCCACTATATAGATTCGAGCTGAAGTTTTTAGAATTGTTGATTCCAAATTGTTTGCGTCACGGACGGTCGGATGACAATATTCTCCGTTGTTTAATTACTTTATCGAAACCTACGCTCGCTGTCCTAACCGATCTGATCTGTTTAAGATAGTGCGCGATATTTTTGTCAGACGCATTCGTAAAACGGTAGAACGGACGTTAGAAGTCAACAGTTTGGTGTTGGTATAAAATTTCTTGAGCATCCATTTATAAATATATCCTTGTGACTCACAGCGTGAAAATAAGTTGCGAATTGCTTAAGAAGCTTGGCTAGCGAGACATACCTACATAACTTAAATCAATGTCACATGTATTGAAGTCAGAAATTCGTAATACAATTACGATTCGTTCTTGTATCAAACTAGCGAATCACATTTATTAGATTGTACAATCGATGAATTTGTCACCTCTCGACGTGTAAGCGTTATAAAAAATAAGTTTGCTCGCGTAAACAGGCATTAAATTAAGCACAGTATGTTCGATGACTTCAATAATGAGTCACGTTTCAGGAAACTATGATTTTAATGATGACTACCCACTCTTATTGCCTTTTAACAAACGTGTAAGAATTTGTTGTTTGTTCTTTCGCCTCGCCCTTCTAAATTAACCTAAATAATTCTAATTAATCACTTATCTATAGAATCGTTCTGTCGTCATTTTATTAATACTGTACCAGCGAAAACAGTGTAAATCGTGTCGTGTGATCTACAATTTTGTAAACGGTGTCTAAATTTAGAGCCAAGTCGAAGTTTTGTCTGAGCAATATTATTTCCCACTGTGTTGGATCGCGGCTGACTCGATTCTATAAGTAAAGCCCTTGTTAAATGCTGCTCAAGTTTTGTATCTTTAAAACTGTATCGTCGTGCGAATCATTTTCCCGATCGATTTTGCCTGGAGACCGAGCGCGATCGTCTTCGCTTCACGAAACGTTTGATCCGTGCCACGAATCGCGGTCTTCGTGATTACGACATCGATGATGTCATAGAATCCACTGCATGTAACCGGTACAAGCATCGATTCAGCGCGTCTTACGACCCACGCTCCCACAATCGAATACATAGATTTTTATTCCTACTCATAACAACCGTCTCCTACCATCTCCAGTTACTTTTCCAAACTCGCTTTTACGCCTTTTTCTGTTTGGAGATGTCTCCCAAAATAGCTCGTTGCTCTCGCCGCAGTCTTTACGCCGCTCGTTCACGAACAAGTGTTCGCGAAACTCGAGCACGTAATAAATATTCGACTCTTTCGAATGCGTAAGTTAAATGGACGATCAAGTATCGTACTTACTATTTACCGTGCGACGAAGAAAAATCTTATTTCTGAAAATTGCCTGAACCGACTTCCGATGACTCATAATGCGAGCTAAATACTTGGAATGCAATCTTGTTATTCCACAGTCCTCAGTGTCAAATCATCAATCTATGAAATGATTATCGCTCGAACGAATAATTAGTTTGCTCCTGTTTATGTGATCGTTATCAAATCCAAGAATATCGTCTTCGCCAAACCGATCGACTTCGATCTAAATTCAAAAGCATATGATATAATTTATTGACGATGAAGCATAGTCGATGGATCGATCGACGACTGAGACGTAGTGTCGATTCTGTAAATTGCTACAAGAAGAAATCGGAATAGAGTGGGTATAGAGATCGGGAAGGTAAGAAAGGAACGTAATACGTACAGCTGATGTCAGCTCAGCTGTAATGAGCAATGTTGCTAAAAGTGGATATGATGCTGTGTTCTTCTCGCCCGTGCACTCTGAGTGTCCTCTCTTTTCATTCACATTCTTATGTTCGTTCACGCATGCGTACTATATAAACTTCTACACACGCATTTCCACGTAACACGTACGTACACATATCTATATGATCACCGATACTTATAATCGGCAAGTGTGACTGTGAGAACAAGTTTAATGCCGATTTATTGTATAGTGAACAAAATGAAATACCGTTTTTCAAGTTCCCTCGGATTACGAGGTTACATACGATTCTGTTAAGGTTCTTAAGCTGTTTCACTTCCTCTTCTCACACTTCGACACTCGCCTTCTAGGCTTAATAAGTTAGGCAGTCGCTTTCCTGACTCACGAAACAATGTGACAAACATGATTTTGTCTCTCTCGAGCTAATACGTTTCACGCGTCTCACGCGTCTCACGTTTTACATGACTTATAACGTAAGACACGAAAAGGTGTGACTAGAATTGAGCAATGGGCACGTTTGTTCCTTGTTGCAGAAATCGCTAAAGTTCGGGCGAGTCTTTTTCAAATCAGTGGCGTCAAGAAGGAACCACTGGTGTTGCCAGAGCCGGACGGTGAAGTTAAAACGCTTATGGAGAAAGTTTATGTACCTGTGAAAGAACATCCAGACGTAAGTACCCGTGTTAGAAAAGCGACGCGTTAAATTCGATCCGAATTAAACAGATCGCACGTGCCTCATCCGAAATCTTGTTACCTCTGTTACAGTTCAATTTTGTCGGGAGAATTCTCGGACCGCGTGGGATGACAGCCAAACAATTAGAACAAGAGACAGGATGTAAAATTATGGTCAGAGGCAAAGGTTCCATGAGGGATAAGAAAAAGGTACGATTCTTCTCTACTTACTCTCTTTAAATAGATTATAAATAATTAGCCGAGCGAAATATTTTTTCCAAGCTGCTTGTGATTCTTGTGATGAAATCTCGTCGTAAGTACAAGCGTTAACATTTACCAGATTAAACGTTTACAAGCACACGAATGTAATTATTTCTTTTCCGTAGTTAACGACCGTTTCATTTATCGAATGCATAAAATTCCGTAATGTTCTAAATAGTATCCGAGTACCTGACGATTGATCACCCCTTATATACTTTTTATAAGTTGCATTACACGATATTAATTACTTTATTAGGAAGAATTAAATCGAGGTAAACCAAACTGGGAACACCTGACAGACGAACTGCATGTTCTACTGACAGTAGAAGATACTGAAAATCGTGCCACATTGAAACTTGCCAGAGCCGTCGAAGAAGTCAAGAAGCTTCTCGTTCCCGTGGTGAGATAGTTCCTATTATTAATTTTAATATTTAGCTATACCTATTTCTCTGTTGTACATGTCGAAATAATGTGTGTAAATGAATTCTACCGAGTCGGTATCAAACGTTTTCGGAACTACATGAACTATTTGAGATTATTACTAAGTAAGAAGAGGGATAGAGCCCAGTCCATTGGACGACTCGGAACCACCGAAAGAGTATTGATATACATCTTATTGTACGTGTATTGGTTGTTAGCAGGCTGATGGAGAGGACGAGTTGAAGAAACGACAATTGATGGAACTAGCTATCATCAACGGAACGTATCGAGACTCTAACACGAAAGTTGCTGCAGCTACAGGTACAGAGAATCTCCTAATTTTCAGTTTATACGCAGCATCGCAATTGAAATACTCGTTTTCTAGAAGATTTCAATTCTCTCATTGCGTACCGTGTCTAATGCGTCTGACACATTTTATAACACGTAACGTCGAATGTTGCAGCCTGCGACGAAGAATGGAGACGCGTGGCGGCGGCTGCGGCGGAGACGCAGCGGCTCCTTCCAGGTCTAACCACACCCATGAGAGCGCCGAGCGCTCCGTTGGGTGCACCGTTGATACTCTCGCCACGGATATCCGTCCCGACGACTGCGGCGTCTCTTCTGAACGGTTCCGGGCCCCCAGGATCGCTCCTTTCAGCTGGCGATCCCCACGGGCTGATCTACACGCCGTACGCCGACTACGCCAACTACGCGGCCTTAGCAGCCTCGCCCCTCCTCACGGATTACACCACTGCTGATCATTCTGGTGGGTTGTTTGCTCGCTGACCTTTGTTGCGATATCATTTACTCTATTTTATCATCCTTCTTGCTGCTACCT
>NW_017162322.1:3528927-3550686 GCF_001652005.2 Ceratina calcarata | reverse complement strand
TCTTACTGCAACGCCATCACCATCGCTATTATAATTCTTTTTTTTTAATTTCTATCTACGTTAATATTATAATAATTACGGATTACCTTTTAATATCATTAATATTATTGCTGTTCTCGTTATCGCGATTATGTTCAATTCCGTTTTGTTACTCTTTCCTTCTCATTACCTGTTCAAACGTAGCAGAAGCATAATAACGTTCGCACGAACCGCATATTGATTTTAAAAAGGAGTAAAATGAATCGGGAACTCGATAACAATTTCAGGTAATAGTATTAGATGGTATTATTTTTTTTTTTATATTATATATGACATTGAACGTTTTATATTAAAAGAGTCACGCATCAGTCATTTGCTAGTCGTATCAGTTTTGATAATTATTTAACGATGGTCACGCTCGATGATATTGTAACTCGCATTTCTAAAGCGACAGACTCTGTCGCGAACGGGAAAACTTCGGACTTCTGCGAAAGAGTAGGTAGCTCGAAATTAGAAAACGCTTAATTACTATAATACATAGTTCGATATACAGAGCGTCCCAGAAAAAGTGTTAGAGCCAAAAAAGGGTGATTCTGAACAACAATTTCCTCTAGTAAAATGCAAAGTGAGGCACGGTTTTTTAATTATTAATGAAAAACACTGACCAATGAGAGCGCGCGTAAGGCCTGCGCTGACCAACGGCCGAGCGCTACGGTACGAGCCACCATTGCCGTGGCCGAGCGCGGGCCCTACACGCGCTCTTATTGGTCAGCGCTTTTCGTTAATAATTTAAAAACCATGCTTCACTTTGCATTTTGGCAAAGGAAATTGTTGTTCAGAAGCACTCAGATTCACCTTTCTTCGGCTCTAATACTTTTTTAGGACACCCTGTATACATATATGAAAGAAAAGTATTGGAAATTTAGATCTTCCTTTTAAAATGTTCGGATAGTTCGTCGGTATGATATTACGATTTTTAATAACGTCGACGATGTATATTTTTAAGTAGCAATGTCAGAGATACTTATTTATTTTATATACACGGTCCGCGACTATTTTCTCTTCTACCGTCGAACACGGTGAAGGACTTAGGTATTTTTTAAAAGAAAAAAGAGAAAAGTTTATGTTGTATATTTATTCAATTTTTACTGTTAAAGTTTTTTTATGTTGTTGAATAGAATTATAAAATCTATTCGCGTGTAATATTACCAGTTTATTGAATCATACAGTATATAATTGAAAAGGGAAAGAAATATAATTTATATCGTGTTTATCTCGTTCAAAGTTTATCGTAGTAATCTTGATCGCGTGAGATCCGACTTAAATCATTCGGGACGCTTTGCTGTTCCTTACAGTTCATCGGTCGTTATTCGAACGAGCAAGATTCTTAGTACATACACGCAGTATTTAAGCTATCGAGATAAATATTAAGAAGTCGATTTGCATATGTACGTATGTTGTATACAGGGTGTCCGAGAAAAAGTGTTAGAGCCGAAAAGGGGTGATTCTGGATGTGTTTCTGAACAACAATTTCCTTTGGCAAAATGCATGATTCACTTTGTATTTTGGCAAAGGAAATTGTTGTCCAGAAATATCTCCAGAAGTACCCCTTTTCGGATCTAACATTTTTAATATAACAACATTTATAATATAACACCTTGTATAGTATATATATTATGTACACGCTGCGCGATCGTATCGAATAGAGGGAAAGACGAACTCTTCTCTTTGTGAATGAAATACTCGGTCATCGTATGACGACTCATGCACTTATACATTCGTTACCGTTTACATATTATAGATGATTAATGTGTTCAATAGGCGTGATATGTTTGAAAAATGAACTAACTATCTACAATACTATCTAATCTACGATGTGTCACACGAATCCTATTTGAATCAATTGTACATACATAAGCAAACTGAAAATTTATTTCTCGTTTTCATAGTTCGAATCTGCTCCTTTAAGATACATCAGGAATATTTCATTTTTTGAACATATCGCGCTTCGTGACATGGCACATATTTTATTTGTATTATTTAAAGAGACATAAAGAAGGAACGAATGTGCACGCGTGGACACGTCTGTATGTTCGATTCTGTGGTGCATTGCCATATATTGATTATTATACGCATATTTAACGAAGCAATCAAATATTATTTATTGTTATTATTTTAATATAAATGCAGATATTAATATAATTTATGGACTAAGAAATAAGCAAATTTCTCGTAAGAGCAATACCTGCTTTTAGTCACTCATTTGCAGAATCTTCGATTCAAGTTTTACATGTATTTAATTAAATCCTCTTGACTGTCCGAGGAAACCCAGTTTTAACGTTGAACGATATTAAAGTAATTCGTCCACCGCAGTAAAAATAAGAATATGAAACGTTTGAATAAAGTATCAGTGTACAAATAATCAATTTGTACCAATTGTAAATCGCAGTAGTCTCATCCGAGTTTAACTCGAATAATTACAAACGAGAAATTAGCTTGATTTCAGTCGTGAAGTATTCTAAGATCTTTTTAAAAGAAAAACTGTCAAATGACTTTTAATTGTTAGTAGCGAACGCATTTGAAAAGTGAAAAATATCTTAAGTCAAGAGTAAGGCCATTTCTTACATATTTATACATATATGATATTACTATTTATTAGATCTTTAAGATATAAATAAACGAACGTTAAACGCACGCTTATTAAATTTATGGGAAATATAGTTTACAGACATTCGGTGTTCAATTTCTATACATGCATATTTGGTTCTATAGCGCCGTATTAGTAAACTGCATTCGTTGCATTAATAATTCTTTTAGATCGGGAAATTAATTTATTACAAGGTAACTTATTACGATTTTTATTGTGACGCCAAAGAATGTATCTTCTAACATTTGGTTTCGATAAATGACAATTTCTTTAATCTTATCGTTATTAACAAAAATTCCTTGAACAGGTCGTTACAAAGGATGACCTAAAGAGAGCTTCGATTGAAAGTTATGAATAAAATTTTTACAAATTGAAAAGTATTCAATAATTAGTATCGTCGGAGATGCTAATTTTTAAGATCGATCAGGGACCAAATGTGTGTGCGAATACTTCTATACGCATATAATAATTAGCCTTCTAAATGATCTTTATATACGTTTAACAAACGAACAAACAGAAACGGCTCTTAATTGAATTGCGTAAATGTTAAGGACTGTTTATTCCCGGTACAAAGCCCGCGGATACCACTTGGAATATTAATTACTTCGGTCTACCTCGTAGAAAAATTTTTAGACGTTACAAAATTTTTTATACTGTAAATATATTATCGAACGAACTTGTTAAATGCAATACCAATCGATTACATGTCTTAGCGTAAGTTTTATAAGCCATAGCAATACAGTTCTCTGTTGTATTTACTATGTATGTATATCTTTATTAGGTATCGATGTAATGTATATCTTGATAGATGATAAGGAAAGGAATGTAAAGGAAGAATATTTGTAATGCGTGCATCCGGTTCTATCCAAGCGTAATTCAGTGTTTATAAAACTGATCATGAAAATGAGGTGGCAGAGAAAATCGATTTCTTTTCAAACGGTATGGATGCATGGATTACAATGAAACCGACAGAACTTTGATAGAATATAGAAAAAAACAGATGACAGAACGAGGCAGATTTGTGAAGAATTATTTTAATATTTGATCAACTGATAGAACCTGTGTAACTTTTAAACCGTGGTACACGCGTGTGGTATTTACTGTTTGCTGATGGTGAACTGTACATGCGTGCATATATTTTTTCTGAGAACACGCGATCGGCGCGCAAACTAATAAAAATCCTGATCAATTGCTGTGTAGTCTAGAAGTGAAATGAACGGAGAAGAGAATGGTATCTATTGGTTTGCCGATCGTGGGGTTCTGCGCCGCGTTCAGCGGACAAGTTTAATCTGGTATTATTGTTTATAGCGGCGGTCGAGCCGAGGAGATGGATTATGATAATACAATTGTACGAAGCAGATGAATTATACACGTTTCTATGTTGGGGACAGGTGCAGCGGCCGCTGCGAAACAACGTAGGCACTTGGGCCAGATTCGCGAGCACCCTTATCAGAGGGCTGGCGCCTTGTCATGAATTCGGAGAGCGTAGTAGTCACGGTACCCTACGCAACTCCGTGAAAAGGTCAGTTCTCCGGAAATGGTTCCACTTTTATTGTCTCTCTTATCCCGATTCTAGTCTCTTCTTTTACTTTTTTTTTTTATTACAGTATCCGCGAGTATACCGTTGCCACTACGTGAAAGCCATGAATCTGTATAATACTTTAAATTTTGGCAATTTTCTTTTCACCTTGCAAGTCTCACATTGTTCCCAAGGCTGAATGTAACTAGTACAGATTCATGGTTTCAGCGTTGGTCCGATTTTTCGGTACATATAAAAATGTGATTATCATTTGAACTTATAATTGATAGACGACGAGGCATCGTATTTTAAAAAGATAGAAAAACATAGGCATACAAGGAAACTAAATAGTCCATAAATACGATCTTCTATAAAATAGACTCAACATTTTTTGAACTCAGGTCACTTTCCAAGATTATTTGAATTGCTGTCCAAAAGATCTCGAATCTTACGATTATAAATACTTGAAATTTTATATTCTTTGTCTAGTATTTGATTTATGATATTGGCAGTATTCGAAGTAAAACGACTGCAAGTTGTTACACATTGAAGTTGAAAAGTTTCAAGGTAATGTTAACTCCCCGCAATTAGGTGTAAAGATAAAGACGCGTAACTATCGTTCTTACGCCGTCGTGAACGATAAGAGATATTATGGTACGGTACGGGTGCGCACCTATCCATTATTATTCTTTATTTCGCTTTATACGAATCCTTTTTATTACTACGTTAGCTTTAAAATTAACGATCAAGTAAAAGTACCATCGCCGTCGAAGGATACAAGCAGATGGTAAAGCTACACAATTAATTGAAACCTCAGATGAAATGGAAAAAGACAACGCAAAATGCGTCTAGTATTTAAGTCCTAGAGCGTATCTGTATTTTTTATTTTCTATTTTTCTTTTAATCACACTGTACTTAGTATTATTGTCGAGAATTTTGGCAACTTGTGCCTGTGGAACACTTATTCATTCCATCACGTCCACCTTCTTTGTGCGTCTACGAGTACCCGTGCGTGGATACGCGTACGTGTCGTATGATCCTAGGTATTTGAAAAATAAACGATTCGTCCAAGAATACAGAAGAAGTATGTAGTTTGTTATTATTTTAACGAAGATGTGACAGGGGTGGTACTACGATACGATGCGAAGGCTACAATCAGAATACTTTCTACGACTACGAATTAGTTTACAATTTTTCGGATGTTCCATTCGAATCCAGGATAATACTCAATAATAAATTGCACGAGAGTATGCAAATTTAGAAGTACCATTGTACACCCGATACATTTTGCCTGTACATACAATAATAATTGAATAACTCTCTCCGACCTCGGGGAGAAGCTTGACTAATTTAATCGTTGGTACATTATTATTCAGGACGCGGCCAATATCTCTAGTAACATTAAATTTTATACGAATTCTCTGTCGCAGTGAAACAGTAAAACGGATTTAATCCTAGAAATGCATCCTATCCTATTTCTTATGTATCATCACTAACAAACACCACGCATATTTTATAATAGCATATTTATTACTAGTATAGAGCGATTATCACTTTTTACACGAGTCATCTATAACTACGATATATATGGCGTTGTCTTTATTTAAACTAACAAACAAATGCTCCACACGGCCAAGTTGACACTAACTCAATGTTTCTATTCACATTATAGTATATCTTTGTGTAGTCTTTATAACGATGATAGACGTAGAAGAAGACAACAGATTTTGTTATCCCGACTTAACAAAAATGTGTTAACAAACGTTGAAATAGTGAAATAATAGAGGGTTCGTTGTTCGTATTAAACAAACGGAAATTTATACACGGATTGTGAAAATAGAAATTCGAAAGCAAGCAAGCAAGGGATCAGTCGCTAGAATCTAGACATTTCCTTCTCGTCGCATTTTAGGTTTTTATCCTCCTTTGTAAATGTTTCGCTATTACACTTAACGCTACGTATTTTAATAACCGTACGCTTTTCTTTCAGAGATTGTACGATAAGTCTCCTGCGCGCACAAATTCATTTCGCCTACCACTTGACACCAGCTTGCTGAGAATTTATTTAATTAATCGTTAATACAATTCTCACAGTAATAATAATAATAATTATCGTGTTTAATGCCATACAAACGTATAATGTCATTTGTTTAACGCTACTATAAATATATGGTGGCAGGTGCACACCCAAGCTGCCTAAAAAACAAGAGAGAACGATACAATTTCTTTGGGAAAATAACGTACTCCTCGCATTCTTTTTTTTTGTATTTTGAACAACTAAAAATTCATCTTTTTATATATTCAAAAGCTGCTTGTTGCGTTTCACGTTTGTCGTATGTTAAAATCGTCTCGTTTCAGAACTTTTTTAAACACACGATTTTACGTGTTACTTAACTCCTACCGACTGTCCTAAGCGCGGGGAGGGTACATGATTATGTGAAACTTGTAACAAAAACGCATAGCTTGTTGTCCCTCTAATGATCGATCGAATACTCTTTTTAATAAATCACCTTTGGGATATTTTATTATTAGCATAATCGAATCAGACAAACTAAACTTTGACCGAATGACAAGATTCTAAATTCACGATGCTCGAAGATCTATGATAATAATTTAGAGGGCTTCCGATTTCAATTAGCAGTAAAACGAAAATCATATCTCTATCACGTTTTATATGAAATAAATGCTTATGCACTAATATTGTTCGAAAAGGGAGTGCGAAGCAGTTGCTCGTTAATCATTAATCGTCTCATCAGTTTTGGCAATGTATAAATGTGAAAATTAACTTGAGTGGTGAGAGGACTGCGAATTTTTCTACGTTCATAGAACTAATTGTTACCCATTTAATATGTATCCGGTGTCGATTTTGTATAAAGATTCGCAGTCTAATTACTATAGAATACTGAGAGATGTAGATGGTAGATGAAAGAGAAGGCTGCTTCCCACTAACTACATTTCTATCGACTATCAAACTGTTGGAAATCTTGATGTTAACCACGAGTCGATCATAATTAAATTACTAACAAACTGTTTTTTCTTTTCTTTCTTTTTAACATTGGTTGCCCATGGCCTATAGGCTTGGAGTGCTAACAATGGAATCCACTCGCCCCGTGCTAACACCTGGACTATTGGAACAACATCCGCGTTCGATCGGTTCACCAACCAGACGACCACCTTCGCCGTTCGCATCACCAGCCCTGTTCTTCGTCAAGTTTATCCATCCTGTTTACCCTCTTCGTGTCACTTTAAAAACGAATATTGTACAGCCTCGTTGTTAAGCCGCTTACTGCTCCTCGTTTCGCTAGCGTTTCTCCGCTCGTTTTCATCCAGCGTTCGCTGGCACAGCCGGGACAGGTAAATTTTATTAAGACTTTTCGTTACGAGTTACTTAGTTCGATCGACGAGAACGTTTCGATCCTCGTATGTCACGTTCCAACTTTCTACGATGCAAACGGTTTCAGAACGTTTCTTTAGTTTTCTTATTCGCGTGAGGTGAACGCGTTTGAACGCACGATTCGCGCGCTAGCAGTTTCGTTTCTTCTTAAATCTCTTAATAATCAGCTTTCATTTCTGTAAGTACAAAATTACTCGGCTGTCGAGTCAACGTGTGTCTTTGCCCGACAGGGAGGTCCGCTTTCTTTTTTTTTTTTTAACGTCGGGTTACTAACTTATTTATTTGTTAAGGTAATCGCACAGATTTTTCCGCACGTTTCGCAAGGGGTGATATAATCAGAAAATAGTGGATTGTAACACGTTAAGTATTTGTACATAATCGTGATTCATTGAAAACGACTCAGCAATAACTCGTCGTTGTAGAACTTTGAAATGTTTGCGCGTGAACTGCGCATCGATCGACTCATGAAATTACGTGATATTCTTTTTCGTTGTAGATATTATTTTAATTACTTTTATCATATTTACTTTCTCTTTTTATTATCTGCTCTTTAAATCGCCCCCCGTTCACTGAACTGGGAGACCATTAATCAATTGAAAGGCATCGCTTAAAATAATATAACAAATGTAGGTATAAAATACGTATATCCATACTTTGGTATGCCTTAAGAGTTTTTAATACTTCACCATTTATTTTTCTTTTTTTTTTATTTTTTATTAAACTTAAATGCTCTGAAGGTACTTGATTCAATGAAGTAAATGTATTACGTTCATGATATTATATATTTATAATTGAAATGGTTATTTTAAGCCGACGAAAAGTGTTTACGATCATTGAGGGTATTGTATAAGTTGATTCTACAAATTGATTCGTAATCACAGCGAGAATCTCATTTTTCTGTTATATCACACCTGTTAACAATTTGTATATTAAAGAAAGGAGGTCTATTTTAGAATCGTACACTGTTTGAAATTAACAATTATCGCGAAAAATAAGGTAATGTTCTCTACATAGTGATTAGACGTATTAATCACGTTTCCAGTACTTACGTCCTTAAATAGAATCGATATAACAAATAGGCAGAGTGCGTAGGAAGGGGCAAAAGCAAATTTATAAGTAATATCATCTGTTTTACGCAGCTTAGGGAAATAGTATCGACGCGTAATGGGTGCAATAAGAGAATCAAAATTGCATATTTGTAGAATTTCTTAAGTGAAATTCGAAATTGAAGCCGAGCTCAGGATACCGAAGCGGGTCGAAAATCTAAATTTATTTCTCTTGTTCTTCTTCTTCTTAATGTTAACAGAAACGTATATTTACTCATCATTTTACACTAATGTATATTAATCGATTGTAGTAATGCACGTTGAATCGCAATATGTAACACGAAGGTAGCATCGATCTTTAAGAATCTAATCTTCACCGATCGAAGCAATTATGTTTAATTAATCATTTTCATCTGTTTTCTTTGGGACTTAGAACTCTAAATGCGATCGAGAGAAACTAATCAAATCAAAATATTTGAATATGTTAATTAGGTGTTAAGAATTCTTATATATAATGTCTCGTTAATTATTATATATGCATATATGAGTCTGTTGCGTGACTAAGATGAATCTCTACTCTCTTTAACAGAGATATATATATATATATATACACAATACTTTATTATTTTGTAATTTGAAAATTCTATTACGACATTATGGTGCAATTTATTTGTAAAATAATAGATAATAATTGTTCGAGCGAAGTCGATTCTCTTATGTAAAAAACGATCGTTCCGAGGGATCGTCGTCAAGGACGGTCCTACTCTTAAAATTCGTGGACAATAATAATTCAACTAAATAGGTTTAAAGGAAAACGAATTACTACCATTTTCGTTAATTGCAATACATCTACATTTATAATGTTACAACAAAGTTATCTATATATAGATGAGTGTTTATATATGAGGTTGATTTATTTATCAGTCGATATATCAATTAGACGGATAGAGAATATTTTGTTGATTCTTTAAATTTGCCATATGTACATGTAATAATCAAGAACTTTCTATCACGTTCGTTTGTGTATAACCTAGCAAATCGTGTAATTTACGCTTGTACTTTTTTTCACAGGCATTAATATATAACTTCATTTTCTTTCGGCTACATAAGGACAAATAATTCTTATTTTCGTGTAAATAGGTATTGTATTTGATCGTGTAATTGTATTAAGAGTGATCTGAAATCTACTTAAGTTTATATAGCTTGATGTAGTCTATCCATTATATTTTAATACAAATGGAGAAAAAAGAGAGAAAGTAAAATAGAAGGATATAGGTAGATATATATATTTAGTGGAGTCGAGTAAGAACGGGGAAAGTTGAAAATTCGTAAAACGTATTTGCCGTGTGTTTAGTGCAATAATAGATGATTATATTTACCTAGTACTCATCTAAGTGACTTATAATTCTAACGTAATCGCACTGTAATTAAATACTTTGCATCATGTTCGATCTTACACATACAGATGTTTCACCTTTGGATATCATCGAGAGATCGTTCAGGCCGAATTCATTCGATGCTCACCGTGAACTCGGCGAAAATTCTATCTATTTTTTGACTTTCCCTTTTACTGTTAAACAAATGATTACACAGATATTCATTGATGGTTTATATGTAGATGAGAACTTATATATTTTTTAAATCTTATACAACTGCAGGTATGTACGCATAATACGTTGCAAAAAGTACACGAACAGAATTTTTTGGGAATTTATGTATATAAAAAATGCATATCGATCTGATATTTAAAAAGCGAAAATGTGAACACTAATATTTCATTCTTATTTCGTCGCATTCACCTATCGAGTGTACGTGAGTAGAATTATCGATTAATAAACCAGAAAAATGTTTGTGGTAACGTGTTCATATTAATAATACTAATACCTATATGCATAATACGTTGCAAAAAGTACACGAACAGAATTTTTTGGGAATTTATGTATATAAAAAATGCATATCGATCTGATATTTAAAAAGCGAAAATGTGAACACTAATATTTCATTCTTATTTCGTCGCATTCACCTATCGAGTGTACGTGAGTAGAATTATCGATTAATAAACCAGAAAAATGTTTGTGGTAACGTGTTCATATTAATAATACTAATACCTATAAAATTGTTTTTGTTATGGTATTTTTATTAGTATTATTAATGATCAATAATTTACGTAAACGCTATCTAGTTGATGTTTGTTCATCTCGCAGGAAATTTAATTTAATTTTAACAACCGCGCAATATAATGTATTACATTGAGAAGTTTATTTAAAAAATAGTAGAAAAGTGTATCGATGAGAAATAAAAAAGTAAAACATCACTCGTTGTACAGTGGCAATAATTAATTGAAAAAAAAAACAAATATGTGTATGTGCCTTTATATTGTATTTGCGTTTGTAGCGATAGTCGCATGATTCTTGTCAAAATTTAATATTCGATTCGTTTGTAACATTTAAAGAAATGCGAACGCGTAAAAGTGTTATTAATTAAAGGATGATAGACAATTTAGTTAGACTATACTTTATAGAATTACCACAGTTTATTAAATATTCGCGAATATTTACAGCTCGATCTTAGGTACTCACATCGCGGAATTAAATTAATTGAATAACAAAGAATGCTAGTCACCTTTGGCTGGAGTTATGATTTTGGTAAACGGTATAAACCACCGGAGAACAGTAATTGATGTTCACGAACTTTTCTATCGAGAAACTGCCTCAATTCCGGCAGGCCGCATTCCATCGCTCCCGGCCCTTGAGACGCGAACATTTTCAACATCTGATGAATCCTTTCCAGCGGCATCGAGTCCAAGTTAGTCAACATGCCGACGATATAAGACCAGAACACTTGTAACTCCTCTTCCCTTTGATCGCTCGCCGATGCCATCACGCTCTCCACTTCCTCCTCCTCGACGATATCCGGCAGAGATCTGTTTTTCGTTGAGCTCTCTTCTTGCAGTATGAAAACGTCGTTAGAAATTTCTTTCAACAAACCCTGCGAAACCCAAAAGCTTATTTTCCTTCTTAACACAGTCGCGGGAGCATGCATCGCTTCCGCGAGCTCTTCCAGGGTCCACTCTTTTTTGTCTTGAAAATGTAAGATTATCGTGGCGTGTATCGGCGTCACATTCATTTCCACCTTTCTATCCTTCAATTCGATTTCTAAGGTGACGTTTCCAAGATGCGGCTTCCAACAGAGCGTCCTGTTACCCTTTAAAGTCTCGAACGCTTTCACGTACTTGTTCAACTGATTCTGTACGACCTTCGGTAATTCCAGCTTCCAATTTTCTTTGAACGGTGGCCAAAATTGTGCCGACAATATTAATGCGGACGTAGGGAAGTGTTCTTTCTCAAGAGTGTAATTAGCATCGGATTGTATGTGACCGTCGATCCGTTTAGAATCGTACACATCTTTCAACATGACTTCACAATAATGAAGCTGGTTCTCCCCGAAACGCCTTTTTAACAATTCCAAGTGCCGAATCTCGCGTTCTGTATGATAATTCAATTGAGACAACAGTCTATCCGCTAATAATGTACGATATTCGTTCACGAATAAATCTTGACTTCCATAAACGTTCACTAATATCGATATGATGTCCGACATCTTCCGCTGCGCTGATTTCGCTGTGAAACGAAGAACGCTCAAATTCCATGTAACACCGTACGAAATGTAAGGACTGAAACGAGATGTGCGTTTGACGAACGTACCAGGATCAGCGTCGACCGGATCTGGCATCCATTTGTCCCAATCTTCGTTCTCTTCGTCCCCGGAGCCATCGTCTAATTGCAACGACTCTCCTTTAACTAACTCGTCGGCCAAATCACTCGGTGAATCATCGAGTAAATCGCTGACAACGCAACGGACAGTATCCTCCCTCGTTTTCAGATAAATTCTAGTACGAAAGTATTATAAAATACAATGCCGATATGTAAGTATTACGTGGCACTTACTTAATTGGCTCGGTGATAGTTTCAAGGAGTACACCTGTAGGGTCCAGTTGTCTCAACGCTCTTATAGCTGCTATGTAAGCTGTTATTATATCAGGAGTGTTGACGCCTGGGTGCAGTAGTCTCGTTTTCAAAGCCTCTTGCAAACTTTCTATCAATACTTTTCGTAAATCGGTCCGTTCCAGACAAATACGTAAATCGTCTATCGCAGGCTGAGAGTCAGGATACTCTGAAAAACAGAACTATGTATCGCACGGACAGTAATACTTAACATAAATAAGTTACTAACCGATTATAATATCGAAGAGTTGTTCGATCCTGAATCTTGTGTACGTCTCATATAAGAAGTGAGACAGCTTTTGCTTAAATTTGTCTATAGCGTTACGGGTCTGATCGCTCAGGGATACGATCTTTGAAAAGCCGCCGGAATATATTCGTATCAACCAACTGACAACAACTGTTTCAAGCCACTGAAAGATGAATTATGATGTCTAAGCTTTACGTAAATAATTGGACATTAGGTCGACTGCAATGTCCATGTAAACTAGTAATAAAGACAGTCTTACGTTTTCCAGTGATGTTAATTGCGAGACATCAAACGTTTTGTCACACGACTGATTCACGTGATTTTTTATACGTATGTGTATCAACGATGTGAGAACGTTTCCAACCAATCTCTCTAGTAATTCTAATTCAATTAATTTTCTGTTGGTTTCGTGAAACATAAATACTATCATCTGGCACTGGCATTTCTCCAGTTCTTGATAGCAGCCCATGCATTGGTTCGAATCATTTCCAGTGCTAACTATTAAATAAATGATGTATTATTTAAAACGAAGAATTGAAAGATGTTAGCGTTATATCGTACAGCATCGTTTACCATGAGTCGAGCTGTCTGCATTACAAAACACGTTGAACGCAATTCTATAGAATTGTTCAATGATATGTTCATACCGCAACGGTAGCTGACTTAACAACGTGGAACGCACGATTAGTTTAAACTGGCTCAGTACATTGTGTCCACTCGTTGTACTTTGATTAGCCTCGATTTCAGTTAGATATTCTAATCTCTTTAACAATGGTAAGAATTCTGTCAGGCTCATATACAATCCATCCACGGCACTTTTGAAATGTTCAAAGCCTGTTTGCTCATCAGCCGTGATCGTAAAATTCTTCCAAAACGCAGGTGCTACATTTTGTCGAATGTGTAATTCTATGTGATAAATAACTACATCTTCAACGAACTGCGTCAAACCCAAGGACTTTATTTCCTTAACAACATTAGTGAATTCTTCATCTGTACATTCGTTTTGAATCTAAAAATATGTTTATACATCGATTAAATCACGTTTTAAAATCAGGGAACTTGTTACATATTTACAAGTAAGTACGTAAACGAACCTTGTCGTACAAAATAGGAAATGCATATTGGATTCGAGGAAAGAACTCTCTCTTGTTCAGCTCTGATTTAACCATACTATTGGAATGAAACAATCTTCGTTGTTACTTTAATTTTATCATTCACTTTCAAGATTACAAACACCTTTCAGAATAGTTCGGAGGAGATGGTACCAGAGAGAAATTTTCTCTCTGATAATACACCATAATACACTTATAATCGGGACGTAAAATTAGGAGGTTGGAGGTTAGACGCGAATCTACCTTCCCGCGAAAGATAGAATTTGAATTCTGACTAATTAGTCAATTGCATGAGATAGAAATTAGAAATTACAATGCGTTCAGCGAGACAAACACGAAGAACTAAAAAAACAGAAGCAGGTAGGTAGACGAGGTTAACGCAGATATTCATTTATTCTTTTCAAAATATATATTTTATTTCAAATTATATTATTAAATTTTATTACGAAATATATATTTTGTTCACAGTACAAATTAATTACAAGTCTACAGTGTATTTTAAGCTCAAGAAGTTTTTGATCAGTACATATGATTAAACTCATACAATACAGTTGTAATCATGGCATCGCTCATGACACACATGTAAAAATATAAAAAAATACAAGATGAACGTCTCAATATTTCTATCGGGCACCAACCAAGTGAAAATTAAAATGGATTACAGTCATTGTATAAAATGTTTTGTATTTGTCTGAAATTAATGTATGCTATTATTATCTATAATAGCCTTTAAACCGAATTTATAAACATTTACGAAAAACAAGTAGAAGACGAAAACAAGCTTTTGGTTAATGCAACATAACTATAATAAGAATTTGTTTTTCTTATATTCATAGTCTCTACACATATTTGTATTCGAATACGTTTCCTTCATTTTTTAGTTTTTATTAAAATAACGTTTTTTCAACATCTTATAGTCGTAAACTAAAATATTAACAATTTAAATGAACACGAGTCTTTATGATTCCTCAGAATGTTAGTTAGGTAAGTATCCTATACTATCAAAAATAGATGACACGGGCAGATATGTATTTAAAAGTAGTTCTCTTGTTTCCAACGTAAACTATAAACATTCATTTGGTTAAACTGATTTGTAAAACAATACGAAATTCACTTTTAAGTAATATCAATGTATCAATGCATATGATTTCGATTTGTCCACGGAAGAAAAATATCAATCTATGTAATGGTACTGATATCGTCGACGATAACAAAAAACGTGTCGAATCATATGGTATCGTTCGAGCCTGTAACTGGATCCAGACTCGTGTCTACGATTTCCCTCTGACTCTCCTCGAATACTGATTTCGGTATTTTTATGTGCCATTTTGGCTGAATTATGCTCAACCTATCTTCGTTAACTTTCTGGGGAGTCTGTCGCTTTCTTTTCTTTGGTGTTTGATCGGGCTGTTTCTGATTTTTATACAGCTTCATTTGTTCTTCTGTTAGCCTCTGCAACATAATCCTACATTCGCGAGTATTGACGGTCACGGGCTGTACGATCTTGACCAAATCAGTGAACGCGTTCCTCGAAAGTGGCCCGTTACCCGTGCTGTTACTCTCGTTAACGAAATGCATCTCTCGGTTGCCCTCGTTTCTGCTTATTTTTATCTTGATCTGTTTGGTGATGGGTAAAGTCGTCTGTCTGAACTGCTTCGGTTTCATTGTCCTCACCTTTATTACCGATTTGTTCACTTTCGGCTGTTTCCCGGTCTTCCTTGCTCTTCCTACTTTGTACGGGTTAGCGTCCAGAGCCTTGTCCAGTTCTTGGCACCGCTGTTTTATAACTTCCAATTTTTGTTGGCCATCCTCGAGATGCATCTTCATCGCTTTTACTTTCTTCTTCAACGCCTTTTCGTACCTCTTCTCATAATGTTTCAATTGTTTCCTTATCTTTTCGTTTGCCTCCGACAAACGCCTCTCTTCCAACATCAGTTGCTCGATCCTCTCGCTTCTCGGTAAATCCCCTTTCGACCTCGCATCTTCGAGATCATCTACGAGATCGTACCGGTCTATTTGTTTTTTAAGAATCTGAAGAATTGTCTGAATTTTATCTTCCTGGCTCTCACCCGTCGTGCTCGTAGATACGTTCATCGTTTAGCATACGATCTGACACGATCGCAGGTAGTTCTGGCTGAAACGTCTGGAATGCTGGATGACCGCGTGTTATGCTATTGACTATTGGCCACATTCAGCACCAGCATCCAGGAAATTCTTCGGTGCGTCCATTTAACGTAAACTGTTCAATTTAACTCACTTAACCTCGAAACAGCGTTTACCGATGCTCCCCACAGGTGGCTGCGGTGGCTGTGAGTCACGACCATCTTTATTCATCCCCCATATAGCAATATGCGTTATTCACCTAAGTCAACCTAGGTATTTAAAATACAATAAAAACTAAATACTTTTACTTCCTTATTACCATAATTTAAACAATACTTTGTGGAAATCTTGAAGAGTGCGACTGACAAAGTGTCGTAATTCCAACGAACTGAATTTGAATGATAAATAACATAAATGACATTACAGTCAAATTGAAGTCTATAAAATCGTAGCATCTCCCGGACAAAATATTCTACGACACGTATAATGATTCGAACGAAATCTTGAAAAGCTGGAATTTTGAATCTCATTATCTCGTATGCATTCGTACGCTGCGTTCGCGATCAGAAGAATCGAATTAGTTAATTAATCGTTCATGAAAGATGTTTCTACTTCGTTTGTATGTATAATAATTCATCAATAAACGAACGCAATTTATTCTCTATAAAGGCGTGTCTGTCTGTATGTGTATATGTACGTGTATATTTGACATTAATCGTAAAAATTTGTTTAAAACTTAACAAAGGCCGTGTGAATATTATACATGACATCGATATAAAATATTCTATACGCATTTTATAATCTACCCATGTATATCCTTAGTTCAACATTCATGTATGCGTTTATACATATACATACGTACGTATGTATAGTCTTTTTAAATAGGTTCCTCGCTTAAATAAATTAGTGTTGGTTCAAAGGAAGGATAAAATTGCGTTATGTAGAAACGAATACTTTCTTACATTCGTACAAGAAGTAAATATTTCAATTTATACATCGGTCGGAACGTAACAATAATGGTGAAATTGTTGAATAAGACTACTTCTCGTGTTACAGGCTACTCTCTCTCTTAATTTGTTTTTCCCTTACTTGAAAACAGGCATATTTTTCATTTTGTTTCACAGTTAATAAATCGGTGCTATATTTGAGTTATACGTTAACCTTACGCTATTTCGTACAGGGTTCTGCTAAATTTACTATCTATCTCAACAGACATCCATCTCAATTAATAACAATATAGACATCGAACCATAATAATAGGGATAATGATAGTCCTGTAATTTTTTTCTCATATTTTTTCCTGTCCCAGGTGACCGTTCCAGGTCATCCGTGGCACAGATACATCAGCGAATTAATTCGACCATCTCGTGATTTTCTTTTTTTGCAATAAATGTATTTCTCCTTCTTACTTTATTTTACCGTTTTTTTTTGTTTTAGTTCACTTACAACTAAGAGTAGCGATAGTAGCTTTATAGCAGCAGCAGCGGCAATAATGATAATATTTATAATATATATATATATCTATCGTTAACATATTTCGATAAAATTATATTAATAATTATAGTTGTAATCGTCATGATCATCATCGTTTATATACATGTATAATTACGTGCGTGCATATATATGACGCGCACACACGTTTTCCAGCGTGCAGGATTATTATTATTATTATTATTATTAATCGTATGTGTACGCATATATTACACGCGCTAAACCTTCTTTCTCATAAGAAATCTTATAGGTATGTATCGATTCAGAGCTCGCGCAATATTTTCAGCTCCACATTTATTATATCTCCAGGATCGTGGCTTAGATTTAAAATGAGAAACATCGTTTTTTTCTTTTTTCTTTTCGGAAGTGATCGTCAGCACCGCGTACTTCGTTATTGCAAACAGATCTATCTTCATAAATCCTTTCATTCCTTTCACGCTTCGATACGGTATAATAAATTGCTATATAAAAACCATCGCATCCAACGATCTTGCAAATTATTATGCATCCCGTGACATACGAAATAACAAGATTTAATTCACCGAACAGCCTCTATAGATTGCATGATATGTTCAATGCAAAAACCGCGAATTTCATATGATAATCAGCAGAGAATAAATGTATCTTACATCGTGGAAAGGTAGTAAGATTATTCCATCGCGGCTCGAGACTTTCACTTTGGGGAGAATTTTGACAGTACTATTAACGTAATATCGTATGACCAAATAAGAAATTATCCGATTGTCTAGCTATAAGGGAATATCTTTTCCTCGAAGACGGACTAGCCTTTTCAGACAGAGACGCCAAGTATCAACCTAACCTAATCCTGTTCCGACGGAGACGCAAACACGTTACGTCGTTATCATCTCGTTAAACAAATTTTACCGTTCGAATTTGCGCGAATAGTATGCATAACTGTTCCGGGGAAAGTCGCGGCTACCCGAGCTAGATGTACCGCACGATACTTAAGGTTTGCTGTATTATCAAACAAATCCAGAGGTAGTAGAATGACCGTAAAATTTCAATGAAACAAAAATTCCATTTATAAAGTTACCCATGTATCGTTTGTAAGAAGCTACGTCCGAGAGGACGCGTGTCTAACCGACGTATCAGTTTTCTAGAGCTTCTCGATAAATGCGATTGTACTTAATGAATTTATGAGCAACTCCGCGATGACTCTAATTGTTACGCTAAGTGTGTTCCCGACCCATGAAATCTTCCTCCCGACATAATCGGTTGTTCGTGTCTATGCGAGCATCGCTCAGCCACGAGGGACATTAACAATGAGTTGTAAAGATGCAATTAAAAAGGGCAGCTCATACTGTTCGCCATACCAATGAGAGAGCATCGCAGTTCTCGAAAACCACTTTGTTGAACGTATCGCCCGACCATCCGGACGCTCGTCCAGAGAGCCGAGCAGAGCGCGGACACACGATTACAAAATACGATAAAATCTCTTATGCGAGGAAGTTAAGCGGATGCTCCTTGGTAGAAAAAAAGAATGTATCGTTTAAAATCCATTTTTATATGTACATGTACGTCTATCTGAGAGTTTCACACAAATCGAATAAAAATGAATAAACATGCCTTAAAATTAGTTCGAGTGAAATTCGTTTAAAGAACCAAGGGGCATACTTAGAACTTCGCACCGAGCTCGACGTGGTATTTTTGAAAAATGCGCAGGTACGCGAACGTACGATATGACCTGTGCATCTATGTGCTTGTCCAAAACGTCCACCACTCCAAGACCTAGCAGGCACAAGAATCACCCTTGCCGTTGGTTCTTTGGTCGTTAGTGAGTTTAATTTGGTCCGGGAATTCGTTATATAATTCCACCTAGATCGATAACATCGACGTATCATTATGCACGTTGCGATTAAAGCTAAATATAAATGAATAGATATAAAAAGAGAAATGCTAGAAACGTACCTCGCTTTCTTGAGCTAAAGCGTTCTTCGCTATCGTTTGGAAGGCTTGCTCAACGTTAATGGCTTCTTTAGCACTAGTTTCGAAATATGGAATATTATTTTTAGATTGACACCATTGTTGCGCTCTCTTACTAGAAACCTGAAATTTATTAGACTCCGATAAGATCTCGTATCTATCGAAATTATCTTATCCTGTTCATTGTTCCAAACGATCTTACCACTTTGGACTCCAGATCAACTTTATTTCCAAGTACAACGAACGGGAAATTATCTGGGTCTCGAGGAGAGGCTTGGATCAGAAATTCGTCTCTCCATGAGTCTAAAGATTTGAAGCTACTTGGTGCAGAAACGTCGAACACGAGTACACAGCAATCGGCACCTCTGTAGAATGCAACGCCTAGAGACTGAAACCTTTCTTGGCCAGCTGTATCCCAAATCTGTTTAAGAACAACAAGAATTCGAGATAAATTCTAAAACGTTCGAGAGTAAAAGTACAAGTTATTCATCGGTTGACGTATAATATTTACCTGCATAGTAACTATCCTATCGTCTACCATTACTTCTTTGGTAAGAAAATCTGCACCTATGGTGGCTTTGTATTGATTGCTAAATTTCTTGCTTACATATTGGTTCATGAGAGAAGTTTTACCGACTCCTGAATCTCCAAGGATAATCACTTTAAGCAGCACTTTCTTACGAGATGCCATTGCGAACTAAAAACAAAATAATTATACATTTGTTACAAGATAGAAATCATGATACCAAGGACAGATTTATGTTTGATAGATATATCATGAAGATAACGTTAAAATATGTAAATACAAATCAGACAGAACCTTCCAGTGTAATCAAATGATTATGTATCCTATAACGTAGATATGGATGATATACAAACAATGAATTTGGTGGATGTGCAAAAATTAATTATTACCAAGTACGATATTTATACTAAGTGTATCTCAGTTCCTTTGAATAAATATGTAATCAAATACTTGGGACTTTGCGTATGGAACAAAGTCGTGCAACTTCTCTCCGAATGAACTGCGAGTAAATAGGTTGTTGCGAAGTAATTTTACGATCGTAGATACGTATCCCGTTAGCACGGAGCAACTGCGAACGTAAAATCGCGAACGTAAAACGATACGTACGTGGAACAATAATCCAAATGTCACAGATAGATGACTTTTTTTAGTGAATCATTGGACGTGAATGGGAAAAGTACTCCCCTTGCAATGACGTATGTACATTACTTGGAAAAAATCACTGCGCGGAAATGTTCTAAATACGCGTTTTGGCGGTTAACGTCTACGACGTTCGAGAAATATTATTCTGGGAGTAGAAGAGATAGCGTCGATACGAGCAGAGAATGCAATAAAACATGGTACGGAGGATCTGGCAGACGTAAAACAGAATCCGTGCGAACTGCGATGCTTGAAAACCTGTCAACACGCGAGTCACGACAATTGGTGATTTACTACTCGCGGCTGAACGAACGCCCTGAGAAATTTAGATGACGTTCGTCCAAATACGTGAACGAACGTCGACGATATAATAAATTACTAGTGAGAAATTCTGTTACCTTGAATTAGGTAGAAAACAGTCTCGTGAAATTCGTCTCGGCCACAGCACTTCACACAAAGAAAATGGCGTGTTATGAAATCACGAGTATGACAACGATGTCGTCACCTGTTCTTTGCCTCTTTTATCGACCGAGTACGATCGAGTCTCGATTGTTAAAATCGATAGACCTCGGTGTCGATTCTCAGGAGTGATTGCACACTATGGCTGAAATCTAAAATTTAAAGTTCTACGATTCTCTGGAAAAAAAAATATAGTATGGTACGGAAATCGAGAGTTGGGACCGTGGTCAGAATAATCCATACTTATAACGATACCTCAGTCGTTAGATGATTGAGGTGTGATTAAGGAATAATGAGAAAAATATTCTTCAAACCTAACTTAACCTAACCTAACCTAACCTAATCTAAGTTTCACTACTCCTCAATGCACGGCGCTATGATCGAAATTCCTCTCTTACAATCATAGAGATAGTATACATAGAGTACAGAAGCCAACCGCAAACGTGAGTCGCAAATAGAAAGAGAGAGGAACACGAAAATCATGGTGTAAAAACATAAGGTGTGTTCTTGCGCATCCATTTGAACATCCATCTGTTCACGGACACTTCCACTCGTTGGCCATTTTGGATTTCTAACCAAACACGCTTCATATTAAAACAGAGTAAATTTAAAAATCGTAAACATGTAAAAAATTAGGTTCTCGGAGTATAAT
>NW_017162322.1:3499709-3528529 GCF_001652005.2 Ceratina calcarata | reverse complement strand
GAGTATAATATATATTTTTGTTACGCAAGTTTGAACTAAACAATAGGTCATCCTACTTCCAATATGGCCGATGAGTGGAAGGCGCAAACAACGACACATTTGAACACGCCGGAAGAACCATGGACTTAAAGGACGGTGCATAGTCGAGGGGAACGGCTCCCAAAAGCGGAAGGGGAAAACAGCTCTGTTTGAGCCAGTGATGTAAGATTTGCGGAATTTCGATCGCCGCGCGTACGGTGAGGAAAAGTGGAACTAAAAGTCTTGAGTCTCTCCTCGGTGGTAATCTCTCCTCGGTGGTTGAACTGAACAGGGCATGTCTCTGTTCGTTGGTTCTGGTAAATGCTAAACGTTGAACTGAACGTGTCAGATCCCTGCAAAATTTAGCTTTGGCAGCACCATCGAATTGGGGACACCGAAACCTGGGCCGTGAGCACTCTCATTTCCTCTCTGGTATTAAAGAAGGCTGTGATAAAACGCTGTAACGACCATAGGTCGTCCTTCATTCGATCTGATCATTGATCGTTCAACATTAATCATTCGACCATTCGAGTCTGTTCGAGTCGAGAGTTCAACCCGAGACTCATAGAATTTGTTCACTCTCTCGTTACTGTTGAATAAAGTGTTGTTAACCCAACATCATTGCTTTATTTGTACAATCCGACCTGGAGAAGAAAAGAGTGAATTTGAGGCCACAAGCCTCCGTGGACCCCACATTGGGGTTACACGTGGCGCCATCTAGAGTTCACGACCAGAAGCGGGACGCTTCCTTCTATATCGATGTTCCTCTTCACTCTCTAATAGACGAAGCCCTCCAAAGATGGCGCTACGGTTGAAATTGCTGAAATCTTACGACACTGGTTCGACGATCGGTAATTAAGTTCATGGAAATTGGAAATCCTTCGAACATCTGTCTCTTACGCGTTTATACCTTTTCTTTATCGTAAAACGTGTTTTTGAAATTTATATCTTCATATGTAAAACGTGCACTCTGATTGTGCATGATATACCGTGTTAGTAATAGATGAGACATCTGGCCTCTTGGTCTAGGGGTATGATTCCTGCTTTGGGTGCAGGAGGTCCCGGGTTCAAATCCCGGAGGGGCCCGTTTCTTTTGATTTTTTGTACGCACCATTACTTTCTAATTCACCTCTATCGGCACACGCATTCGTCAGCAATTAATACGGGTGGTCCATTTCGTTTCTTAACGAATTCTGTAAAAGTATATGTATAGAAAATGTGTACGTCACGGCGTTTCACCGTTCTGATTCCCTTCGTTCGACTCCTCCAATTTTATCTAGCCGCTAAAATAGTTTTCAGTTGACTCGCGATCCTGTGCCAAGCGTTTCTCAACGAATGAGACGAACATACTTAATTAACGAACAATCGCACGTCCGCGTGATCGATGAACCGTACGTTACAAGTTTTAAATCGCGCGCGCGACAGATATGATTCCCTACTCCGATGGAAGTCGAAATGGCGGACGAGGCGTAGCGCGCATGCACCAGTCCCTCGATGGTCGGGCAAAAACACAGCTGGTCTATGATCTCCGAGGCAAGCTGACGGTCGAATGCTATCAATGTGATTTTCGTGAAATTGTTTAATTAACGATCTAACGGTCAGATCGTGAGATCAAGGCAGACGTGCGCGAAAACGATTCGATCAGAGCTCGGCTGACAGTGTCAAGTGTACGCGTTTAGATGTACGCAAATCTCCCCGATCGCGGTGTCACCACGAGGATTTTTCACTGCCCTGGATACAAAGGAGTTTCGTGAGGTGTTTCGAGCGTCCTTTCGGTAAGATCACGGCTCGCGTCTATTTCACTGTACGCCGCGTTACCGTCTCCTCCGCCGCGTCCGTTCCGAACGTTCTGTTCAATTCGCAGAGACGAGTGACCTTTCTCGATGTACCCAAGCATCAAAGTAAAGCGGTCTACGTACGTGTCTCGCGTGTACACGATAGTTTCTGTGATTTCGCTCCTCTGCGTAGCATCGACGTCAATGAGAACTCGAACGAGAGGTGACGGAATCTGTTACACGCATCGCGGAGCGACGGCCAAAGTGAATTCGTGTACGTACGCGATCACGGGTGTTCGGATCCAAGAAAATTCCGAGGATGTGGCCCGCAGCATCTTCGTAAATAGGTCAGAACAAAGTTTTCGTAATCTATACTGTAGCTGCGAGGTTCCCGGACAGGTATCTCCCGTTCGGGAGACGAGAGAGATTCTTATCGCGCGTTATCACACGTTGCTCCCTTTGCGTGCGGGACCCTCGTGGAAGCTGCTTTCGTTATCTCGAACATGGGATCATAGTTCCTCCGTTCGATTTTTATCTCCATGGAACGTAACGCGTTTCCACGGCTGTTGACCATCCGCGAATGGGAACTTTCCGACGATGTCGCGGCTTCGATTTTCAACGACGAGGACTGATAGAGAAAAGCAGTTTCAGTTTACTGATTCTACAATTAATCTACACTGCTGGTCAGTCATATTTTCGATGACAAACGGTTGCACGTAAACGCAAACGCAAATGAAAGCAACTCGATACAAAGAGTTGCTTGCACAGATGCTTGCAATTATCGTACGTGTTGAAATTTTCATCTACTTGTCGCGTACATCGTCGTCGTTCGTTTTCCGTGATCGTTCATGTGCAAACACAGCTGTGCTCGACTCAGGTGCCGCGAATCGCGGCGTGTTCGTTGAACGACAAGTTTTTGGAAATTCTTAAGAATATTCTGAAGTTCGCCAAGTGTGTCTCGCAAAAAACGAAGCGAACGGCCAGGCGGTAATTAAAACTTTCGATATCGTTCGAACCGTTACAATACTCATTGCATACTAAACGAGGTCTTGAACCTCTGCGTCTGTGGACTATTTTTGTGTTCGCATCCGTGATGCTCCGTCACCACGCGCCGCCGTATCGAAGGTGGAACCCGACTGACTGTCGTCGAGCGAACCACGGCTCGTTCGTGCCGCGGCCCTTAGGACTCTGACCTTGCCCCATGCAAAACGATATTTCTCCCGTGCGTGGCACTTTTAATCGGTACGCCAATTAACGGAGCTACGGTTTAATTAATCGCTCGTCGGGGAGAAACGGGCCTGTGACCGTTTCGCTCAATCGTTATCGAGAATGAAAATCGATGTACATCGAAGCGTGAGATCTCTCGTAGACGTCACACCGGGAAGTAAGACTACGAATCGACGGAGTATGACGCGTTCCTCAAAGTACGTTTTATTACCGTCACCGGTTGAAAAACAATACGCTTTTCTACCTATTCCTCGATCGCATTCGTTGATCGTCTCGTACGTTTATCTCGTTGCGCCTACTCATTTCTCACGGTATCGGTGCCATTATCGTTGAACTTCGGACGTTTACTCTCGATCCTTAGTTCCTCGGTGTCGAATCCATTGAACGACTGAACTACGGACTTCTCGTGAACGAGATGTTTCGCAGGACAGAGACTTTCCGAGAGGTCGAACGGGAAAATTGAATCGTAATAAAGGCGAGCGACATATGCCGTCCGAACGATGCTCCTCCGCGGCGGACGTGCGCTGGGATTCAGACAAAATCTTTTCATCCACTTTCCCGGAACAACCTTTATAACGGTCCGCTCGAGTCAGCGGACAGACACAAAGAGCCGAACGAAGCATATGATCGGCGATGTATAAAGACAAAAGGCGGGAAGGGGGGGGGGGGTGCTTTTCGAGAACGTTAATTTCGATCGACCAGCTGTTACCACGCGATACGCGAATCTTTCGTATCGGTGATTAACCGGCCGTATAAAAATGCATAGCCGTTCACGGTGCGAGGTTCGGGTGTCTGGTGCGACGGACGGTTTGCACATTCTCTCGATTTCGATCCTGTTCTTTCGCGTGTCTCCTCGGTCACGTTTCGTCAAGGCCGTTCGGTTGATCGCTAAACAGACACACGGTATCGATGTCGCGCGCGAACGGCGCGAGGTATCGTCCACGTTTCTTCGTTACCACCGGTTTAAGAACCGGAGTTCGTCGAGGAACCACGCGAATCGCGTGAGTCAGGCCGAAGCCCTCGTCTTCGTAAATACTCGTCTCTCTGGAGAACGTCGCTCGGGGAAGATTCGCCGAAAACGGAACGGCATAAACGTCGGCGAAACGTTCCGGAAGTTAAAGCAGAGGTTGTACCTCAACGTTGGCCGGATCGGAAGAAAAATCGGCGTATAAATTACGTTGCTCGCGCGGATGTTTTTTCTCGTTCGTGTGTACCAGTTGTTTTCATTAGTACCATGACCGGTTTCCGCTGGCGGTCGGTACGTTGCCTTGAAAAACTTAGCCGAGAGATAATTCTGGTTTGGAGACCACGCAAGTTTCCATGGTTACGTATAAACTTTATACGGCCACCGCAGCTCACGTGCGAGACGACGCATCGATCAAATCGTTCGGATGACGGTGTCACGAACGACACGATCCGGTTCCCGTTATTCAGAGACGGCTAAATCGGCTAGAGCGAATCGTCGTTAACCATCTTTCGGGCGACAAAAAGCGACGAGATCGGACGTGGAGTACGCTCGGCGACTAGATTTGAGAAGCCCGTTTCCTCGGTGTTCGTAGCTGTGTACCGCGAATTCGCGGGAGCGAGAGCAAATGCCTCGGGAAGAAAGAGTAGCGCAACGTAGTCGGAGATAGATCGAGCGTGCGAGTTCCGAGACGAGATCGTTCTTACGTAACGCGAAACAAACTTCTGACGGCTATCCCGAAGTCGAACGTCAGTTTTCGAAGGCACGATGAATAGCTGCGAGAAGCAGCGATCGTGGGGAATTCATTGAAATTTCGTGTCGTTCGCTTGGACGTTGGTTTCCAACCGATTAACGAGGTTCGAGCGCTCTCAGAGCGATCCGAGATCGATCTTTCAACGATTCAACGTAGACCTCCGGGAAAATTAGATGCACGAACCGGCATCGGTCGATCATGGAAATTAATTTTCTGAGTAGTTGCCACTCCGCTTTTAAGAGCTCGTTTGAATGGGCCGAGGTGCCCGTCGATCGATATCTTTCCAATGGGACGACGGAACTTCCGTGAACACGTTCGTGATCGACGTCCGCCTTCCATTCTTGCCTCGTAACATTCCGCTTCGTCGATCGGGTCAGGCGGTCGACTCCTCGAGAGCCAAACAGCCGTTGCTCATCTCGTCGATCGACCGTCCGAGCAGTCGCATCGGCCGATATTTGGAACGGGTGTTTCGAAAGGACGGCAAAACGATCCGTACGCTCCGATCTGTGCGTAGTTCCTTTCGCGAAGGACACCCACGCTCGTTGTGGACGATCTGGCCGGGATCAACGGAGGCTACGAAGAAACAATTTCAAGGGCTCCGTTCGTTCACGGAATCGCCAGGCTTTTCCTTTCACGCGGAACAGCGTGGAGACCGCGACCGTTTCAGCGAGCGTGACCACGAGTTTTACGTTTGATCGCCGATCAATCGCCGTTCTTCGACTGCAAATATTTTCCTGGCCGGCGAACGTTGCGGCAAAGAGGCGAATTAACGATTGATCAATGATCACGGTTCCTACGAGCTCCGAAATTCAATGTCCGTTGACCGATCACCGGGTGACGCGGGAGAAGCCGTGACTCAATTTCCGAGGTAATATCGCTGAAATTTCCCGGCAAATACCAGCCGGGAGAAACAATTCCGTTTCAAGGCACATGATTTCCGGCGAAACGTAGCGACGATTCCATCGTAATTACGCAATTTGGCCGTTTTGTCATAGAGAGTGGACGATCGAGTTTTGTCTCTTCGACGGGGTCGGATTTGTATCTGCATCTATAGATAATCGGTTCGAACAGAAATTTTCCCGAGAGATTCGATGCCTGCAAATCATTTTTCGAACGCTATATTCGAGATGTTCAGGTCTCGTTGTTGCCACGCGTACACCAATTTATCGTTGCATGATACAAGACTAATGATACGCCTGCATAACTTTTTTGGCACACCAACTTATTTAACTTGCTAAGCAGCGTTGGATCTCGGCGAGCGTTTCTTTCATCAATCATAACTGGAAAAGTGCGGCTCGACCTACCTGCATACCGCAAGGACGTACAGCAATTATGCAGAGAACACCGGCGACGTCGACTCTAAAGAAAATGTAGAAGATCGTCGTGGCACATTTCGGTCGGCCCGATCGGAGACGTGACGAGCCACGACGCAGGACCTACCGTGATCGTGTCAATTCACCGTGTTCCCACTGACCGAGCAAAATTCTCGCGATCAAACAGCGACAAACGCGTCTGTTCCGAGTAGGCGCAACGAACGATCGGTGTCCGTCGAACCGTACCTCGGACACCAAACAATTCCGCGATCATTCCGTTCGACGTACGTGCAACGTGCCGAGAGCATCGTCGCGTCGTTGCATTCTGCGAGCCGACGCGCCAGCCACGTGAATCTAATACCCTGACCCCGTTTCAGTTAATTACTCCCGATTAGCCCGGAGACGATCCGAACTGGCTCTTGCCCGTCCGACTCCTCCCGTGTCTTCGAACGTCGACCCGTGCGTTCGGTTCGCGTCGTCCCGATGAATCACTCTGTTCGTAGACCAGGACTGCGCGTCCTACGTCGTTTCGACCGAGACCGAACGTGCAGAACGGGCGAACGAGAAATATTTGACGACTTCGCGCCGCGTTTTCACTCTGTCGACATATTTTTACTACGCCGATTTCGTCGGTGTTGTTTACGCGTTACGCGTGCGTCGCACGGTGACGTGACACGTAACACGCGCACGGAGAAAGTAACGAGTTCGCCATAATTGCCGATTTCCCCGTTCCGGAACGAAAGGAGGCTAAGGTCGATCGGTGATCGAATCGATCCGGAGAGAGCGACCAGCAAATTTCTTTTCACGGTTCCACGTAGACGTTGCGTAACCACTGCGTGGACGATGCCGGTGTGCAATCGTTACCGATTGCTCAATCGCTAAAGTAATTTCGTTCGGCTCGTGTTTACGGGGCTTCCTTCTAGTCTTCTCTTTCGTCCGTCTCGAGAATTTTTTGATCGAGCACTTCGAACAATTCTATCGCCGCGCACGCGATCGAACCTGGACCCTTCGTCTTCCTTCGTTTCAACGGAGACACGTCGTATTAATTACATCCTCCGTGGAATCTCTCTTTGTCGGTGAAACAACGGTTCTCTCGTTTCTTCTCGTTTTCGAACCAGACAGAATCTCGGGCATCGAACGTACGGACGTTAGAGTCGAATGGGCAGCCGGTACAATTATTTAAATGTTTGATTACGAGACGTGTGCACGTGTCATTATCCGATTAATACGTTCGTCGTTAAATATTTGCGAGCGCAATCGCGATTCCGTTTGCGATCAGCATTCTTCGAATCGACGTTTGCTCCGCCTTGATGATTGCATAATCGATGTGTCGTAGCTCGTCAAGCTTTCGGTTATGATCGATGCTCTTCCGATCGACGTCTTGTTTTTTCTGATGAATCGAGGTGAACGTATACTTAACAGGTACTTGATATCTTTTTATTTGCGAGATTCGATCGATCGAACGCGGGTAAGCAGCGGTCACTTGGTTCGTCAGAGAAAGTCACGAGTCGCCGTGATCGAACGTGTTTTCTCTCGGCGATTCAGGGCGTAGGTCGAGGTCGAGGATGATCGAACGCCGAGGGAGGAAATGTCGGTCGTTCGAGTAACGGCGTTTCTATGCGAGATTCGAATCCGGAAGGTCGGTAATTGTGAGAGAGAGAGAGAGAGAGAGAGAGAGACGAGGCGAGGCCAATCGTCCGTACGCGCGATTCGCGCGGAACGATCGCCGTAAAACGGTGACGATGATCGCGTCGTTCTCGTATCGTTTCGATGCCAGACCGGTGGATCGCGTGGCATCAAAGACCTTTTCCTCCATCGACCTGTGAACAAGAGAGCGTCGCTGTTCAGTGGGACGGTGTTAAAAATAATTCGAGCTCTCTCCCGGAGAAGAAAGGGCGTTAAAGGGCCTCCCACGTGATTCCGTCGTCTCTGTTTCACTTGGCCACGTGTACGCGTGTGTGAGCGGACGACCCACGCGTCGTTACGGTTCGAGGCTCGACTTTGTCAATCGGGACTAAGGGCTGAACTCGATCTGTTTGAATCGAAGGTAGAAACGCATCGGAACGCGCTGGACCGTCGATCGTACGGCGTACGAACGAGCCTGTCCAACGTTCAGTTCCGTTTCGAAACGGTCGTCATTTCGCTCGTGAGCCGTGCAACGAAAAGTGAATTACGACGATAATTCATATCGGCGAGAGGGGAACAGGAATTATCGCTTTCGTTCGATTCTCGAACAGTGCGGAACGGAATCATTTCCCACTGTGAACTTTGACGCGACGGCGTGAAATTCCTTATTTTTATGGTTTCGCGTAACGACTCGCGGAGACATAGATGAAGCTGTTTACATGCTGACTGATCGTGTCTTTTCGCACTGAGAAGAGAGTGAACGTCGCGAAGGTAAAAGGATCGGAACGAATTCTCACGGTTTCCTGGAGAAAGTCTTAAGAAGTCTCACTGTTGCCCGGCCGAGCAGGACTCGCATTGTCCGTAGCGGGACCGATCCGTACCGGAACTCCGTGCGTCGCTGAGACGTCGGCAACCAGCAGAATCGGTCCCGTGACCGATCACAAAGATTACCCCGGTTCCGTCGCCTCGGCGAACTACAAAACCGCTACGGATCCGAATCCAACATTAGCCTCGGCCTCGGGCAGAACGCGTAAAGCGTAAAGGTGTCCAGCGTGAAAGTCAATGTCAATTTCTGATTCTAATGTTTCTGCTGATAAAAACGTAATCCTCGATTTTACGCTTGGATGCGTGGATGAAAGGCGAGTCGATCGGAAATTTTTTCCAGAGATCAGACGAACAGGCATCGAATTCGGTGTGATTACACGCGATCACGCGGCTACTGCCAAGATCTTTTCCATTATTTCCTGATTATTTTGTAACAATGGCTCGCGAAAACTGTTATAAATGCAACGATCGATCGTGCGCGGTGTTCATGTAAAGCCGGGTATTCATCTGAGCACGAATGCGAACGAGGCAAGGCGAGGCCGAACAAATGCCTCGTTTTGTCTCGTTTGTAAAATTTTTCTTCGCGAACGAAGTCTGCCGAGGCAACGAACGAGACAGTGATCCACAGCGAACGCAGTGAACGATGATCCAGCGAGATAGGCAAGGTACGTGGAACGTACACGAATGCCGTCCATACGTAACCAAATTTTTCTTTGAAGTACCGACTCCGATCGGCTCGGGTCCCGAATGCCTCAGTCTGTGCGGCGAACAGCCGAATGCAGTTTGCCGCGCCTCGGTTACACGTCCACATATGTATGCTCGTTCGGCCTCGCCTTGCCTCGTTCGCATTCGTGCTCAGATGAATACCCGGCTTAACGCGATAAAACCCTGGCGAACGTAAAACGATGTTCGCTGGTGGCAGAAAGGCAGAGACGAGTGGGATCGGAGCTCGTTTCGATAACGTTAATTATCATCGACCGGCCGGCCGTGCCTCTGCTCTGACGAGGAGCAGCCGCCAACTACGTAAATGAAACAGTATTTTCGTTGAATCGACGTCGATGCGATAAACGGAGCGTGTGCCACGTACAAACGCCGCCCATAAAGCGACGCAAGGCTGGCAGACCGGGCCGCATAATTTCGCCTGGCACCGCGAGACATTGGGATCGAGAATTAGCATTGTAACGGCATTATACAGAGCGTTCTGGCGAGCGTCCAAAGGCACCGAGAACCCTTCACAGAGGCGGAGGCACACGCCGCCGGGTGGAAGAGAGGCCGAACAGAATGCAAAGCTCGATATCGCGTCATCGAACTTCCTTGCCCACCCGACTACCCACTTCTCGGTGCCTTTCTTCACTCTCTTCTTGTTCTTATTTCGTCATCGTTCCGACGCTGCTCGATCTCCCGCGGATTCTCCGAACTGTCAATGTTTCACCTGTTCTATCTCGCGTCGCGTGGGTCCAGAAATCTGATAACCACTTTCGTTTTATCAGTAATGGAACGCTCTATTCTTCTCCGCGCATTCTACTCGAAAGGTGCGTCTGTCTGTTGGAAGATTCGATGGCTCGCAGCGTCGGAGATCGCAAGGATCTTGTGTTTTGCGCCGTTCTAATTTTTCGTTACAATTCGCACGAACGTATAATCGTAACTGAAGGATTCATCGCGGCACGTCGAGCGTCGCTCCGACCTACATAAAGTTAAACGTGGAATTCCTGTTGGATGAATCGAGTGGTCGCGTTCAACGAGAGGTCGAAGCCACCAAAATAAACGAAGGGTATAACTGTAAAGGCGATCGTCCAGTCGCTTCCGCGTGACATCACCGTCGAGCGTGGACGAGTCACGACGAACAAGGAGACGGTGTAATCGGCTATGTGACCATAACTGGCGAAATTAATTATGCGACAATGAGTACACTGATAAATCGATCATTCGTTCCTGTAAATATGTACGATAGAAACTGAAGTAGCTGACGAAAACCGAGTTACAGCGAGAAATGATCGCGCTGCCATTGAGCCAGAGCATGAGCCGAGATCGATGCCGATTCGTTCTGAGGAAACGCTCCGAAACTGTACTTTCCGTGAACGACGAGTCGACGGGGAAACGGAATCCTTCTCTCCGATCGGGCATAATTTATGATCGGTGAGAAGGATTCCGTTGACGTCTTTACGAAAAACCGTACCTTCCTCGGTCGAAGCGCGTGTTTCATGGGAAACGCGAACGTCTCTTCCCGGTAACTCCGTCACCGTCGTAACAAATCCTGGACAGTGAGCGTGATCGAATCGAAAGGATCGAATCGCAGAACGAGATCACGAAGCGAAAAGCGGAATCGGAAAGAAACGTCTAATCGGGAACATTGTCACGCCGATTCTTGTCCGATCCGAACGAACGGGATTATGCCTGTTTTCCCATTCAGAGCCGATCCGATCCGCTCGAGGAGGCAGCGGGCGTCAACGCGGTGAGTCAAACGGTTCTTTCGTCGTGTTCGCGTACGTACCTGTGTCCTCGTTATCCTGCCCACGATCCTTGTACACGTCGCCCGTTTTATGCGCCATGACCGTAGAGATCCGTCTTCTGGAAATTTCCCTGAAAGACCATCGTTGCCCGCGACAGACTCGCGAAAACGTCCCGGTTCCCTGGAAAATAGCATTTTCATCTTGTTCGAACGACACTTTGCGTCGGCGACGATCGCGCGTATCGCAGATCGTTGAAAGAAGTTCAGACGTTTAAGATCCGCGGTCTAGTCGTTAGGTGAATATTTTTAATATGCAGCGTGCGAGGGAGAGCTGGTTCGTCTCACGGTATCGAGAACTCGTCGACTCCCATCGACGCTTGGCTCGCCGATTCGATCGCGTCGATACTTGGGAAGAGCACACTCCGTGGAACGGCACTCGGAAAGAACACTCGAGAGAACGATGCTCGTGACCAATTCTATCTCTCGTTCAACGTCTGTGCACATAATTTTTCTACGTCCCCTTGTAAAATCGTAAGAGCCGTCGTTCCAAGATCTGGTCGTTTCGTATACGCGTACAACACAGAATCCTACGGGTGAAATTGAGCGCATCGTTCGAAGCGTCAGTGGCCAAAGTCAGACACTGGGTGCGTCTTTGTTCCACGCGTCGTGGATAGTTCCGTTCTCGAACGAGACCGTGTGCCGTACGCGAACCATATTCAGCATTTCCGATCCCTCTAGAAACGGGTGACCTCGTTATCCTGCCTACGGTTCCTTCTCGAGCTCGGGTTTCCCACAGAACGATTACGCTCTCTGAACTCGATCTCGCGGTCGACAGAGACTGATCTCGCTCTCTTCCAGATTCTCAGATCTGTGCACCGGCCCTCGACGTTAATTCCTCCGACGGACGTTTCCGTCTACGTAACGCGTCGCGAGTCTACTCTCCGTGTTCGAAGACCGCGAGGTAAACTATACAGCGGAATTATCGGTTCATTTGAACCAAGCAACATCTGTTTTCATCGAATCGGAAAGTGAAAGCACGAACGATGACACGATCCTTGAATACTGTCCTCGCTCGAGCGACGACTCGACGGAATCAAAAACGGAGACAAAACGTTGACCGTCCGTCTCGTTGCAACGCGACGAACGCGTCGAAAACGTACGATGTTGTTCGAATTGCGGATCGAAACGCGGAGCGCCTCGAAGGTCGTCGATCGAGCCGTCGTCGAACGACGCGTATAGGATTATCAACCGTGGAATTCGTCGCATCTGATTCGCGTTAACGAACAGGAACGCTCTTTTTTTACTCGGCCGCCGACGAAGAGATTCCAGCGACCCGTGTAATTCTGTCGGACGCCAGCGCGTTTCACAGTAGCGAACTTGTTCCTCGAGGAAACGATTTACGTATATTTAAACAGTCGCGTGGAACGAGCTGTTTCCTGAACGAGTCCAGCGTTTAGCATCGAGATTTCGTTCACTCGTTCCGATGGATTGATCGGACCGGTGGAACGCGACAGTTCTCGATGATCCGAAAACTAAAAAATCCTACTGTTCTACGAACGTATCAAATTTCGCCTCGTCTCCTGTTCGTTCTACTTTTATTCCAGCAAAGTGGAGTCCACTATTTTTTTTCAATTCGTCGTAACGTTCATTAGTACGCAGACGATATTTATATAGGTATATACGTACAGTTTATGACAGATTGGAGATTCGTCTACGTCAGTGGATTTTCTATTGTAGTGAACGCCGGTCTCTGCGATCGTTCTCCGACCCGTGACCCGTTCGATCGTGCTGGCGGCAACGTTAAATTTTACCGCGAACCGTACTATTTGTCTCAGACGTTGCCTTCTGGTTTTCGTTATCGTTATCGATCGGCGAACGATCTAACGTCACGCAGGTAGGCGGCACGGCGCAATTCTTACGGCGTGCGCGACGTTGTGCAGCAGTGAACCGGCCGATGACACGCGGCGACTGCCCGATTCTCCGTTCACGAAACGCGATCACGAATTCACCCGGTCTTTTCTCTCCTCGCTCGAATAAGCGTCGGTCCACTCCGAATGGACGCTCTTCTAAAAAAAATTCCTACCTTCAGAATACAAATTCGTGTTTCACGTGGTTTCGATCGTTGAGCGACATTCGCAGTACGACACGTAATTCGCACAAGAGAGAGAGAGAGTTAAAAGAGAGAAGGAAACGGATACCTACGAAGAGGAGAGATAAAAACAAGTCGACGCTGGTACCTCTCGGCGGTATCGAATCGTCCAAGTTTAATTGGCCGTAGTTCGGCTCGTGCAAGTTCGATCCTCGCCGAGCGAAAAGGTCGCGATTGCGCGTCCGTTGATCGACGTATCGGGCCTGGGATTCAGGAATTGCACGCGAGCCATCGATCGGCGCGATATCGCGTCGCGACGCCTCTATCGCGCTCTGGTACGGTCTAACGAGCCGTGCTCGCTATCCGTCCATCCGTCCTCACGTGTGCACCAGGATCGAACGGCCCCTAGCGTGCCGGAAGGTCTTCGAGCCAGCCACGATGGGTCGGGCATTAGGTCAGCAGCGTTTCGTCGACGAACCTGATCGCACGATCGAACTTGCGCCGCAACGCTGCGAACTCTCCCAGAATTCGCGACGAGCTAAGTACATGCGTCCAGATCGCACACAGAGATCCTTGGTGCACCCGTCCGTGCAACACCCCGGAATCTACGCGAAGATCGTCGACATGTGTTTCTAGTTCGTTCCGTGAAACTCGTACGAAGTACGATACGATACGCGCGAAAATAATTCTGAAACGACCTGAATTTCAGCGAATGCGTATTCGTCGTTTGAGTCTGCAGTTCTTAATATTAGCTGCATTTTGTCCATCGCTAGGTTCTGTTTCGCGTGATAGCTGTTCGTGCCGTAAGAATAATGGATCGCCGCTACGCGCGGTGCCAGCGCGGGTGCAAAGAAAACTGGGTTACGGGAAAAACACCGCCTTGTTAGTTCCTTCCTCGTTTCCTTCGGAGTTGGTCACGACGATTCCAAGTCGATTTAACTCGAAAATTATCGGGGCCACCGTTTCCTCCGCTCGTGGATCTTTCAATTGAATCGTACGACGTTTTCGCATCCCGTCCTCGTCTGATCGTCGAGATAATTATGAAACGACAGTTTCGTCGTTGAATCGGCGGACAAGCAGGTTCCGTTTTTTTCAGTCGATCGAAAGGCAAGGGTAACCGGGAAAACGTACTGCGTAACGACGAATAATGGGTGATTAGTTGATCTTTTAACCGTACGCCTCGTACGGTTCATTGCTCCTCTTCCGGTCCGAACCGAGGGTCTGGTCTAAGATCGCAAAAAGATTATTATGGTATGGGATTAAACCGTAATTAGCGTGTCGTTGCCCCGAACAATATCCAACAGACATTGTTATCCGATGCTTATGAAATATTTATCGATTCGTTGTAACGTTCATTGTCACGTGTATTAAATTATCGAAGGGAAGAGGTGATCGATCTTCAATGCCCATCCCCCAGGATTGGTCGTCTCGTCGTTTTCGTTCACTTATCAATCAGAATTTAACCGTTCTTACAACACGTCACTGGATCTCCTACCGTAGCGAGTGTGCTACGAAGCGATCTTCATAGTTCGTTAACGACGTTGCAAGTAACGTGGAAATCGTTACGGCGCGTTAGAACCTCAGAAGACGATAAATACTCTTATCGATGGTCTCGTTTCCCGAATGATCACGGTCGAACTAGCATATTTGCTTCTCCTTCACTCGTATCGATCGTACGCGGCGGTTTCGTAATTATTTCGAGCGACGGGGGACGGTCGCGGCAATTTGTTGTTTTTTTTTCTCTCACTGCCAGAGTAAAATTACTCGAGCGAGCGCGCCTCGACTGCTGAAATTGGCCCCGCGAACGCACGAGAGTCAGCCGGTTTGTTCATTCGATTTCGCAAATGAGCCATTGTTTCCCTTGTTAAGAGGTTTCTCTCGTCGAGGAGGGGAAAAAAAGTACGGGGAAATTCAACACCATGTGACATCGGCACGACCGATCGAAAATCGCATCGTCGAAACGAAAACCGATTAAACTTGGTTGATCCCGTTACACGAGCTCTCACTTGACCAGGAATTCATTTCACTTTAGAGATACGTTTCTTTTCGTCTCATAAACTTCGATGCAACGCGATGCATTTCATGTCCTTCCACGCTACGCTTATTCCGTACACTGTGATGAACAGACGATTGACACGTGTGTTTCGTTCTCGGGCGATTCGAAGAAAATTATGCTCATATACATCTACGATTCTGTAACGTCACCATAATGCTGTTCGAAGCGGTATGTAACCCCGAGATACAATAGGATCGGCCGCGTATGATTAACTTTACGACTAACTGCGTTTAGTAGTGAAAATTTGATGAGCAAACGAGGGAAAGCCTTTATCGCGCGATACCATGTATTCCCGTCGAATTCCTGTCGAAACCGACGTTTAAGAACGATCGATTCACCACGATGCTCCCACAGTTCGTATCTGTAATTTAAACACGTCCATGACCTCGCGTCTTCAAAATTCATCTCATTCTTTTTCTAATGATCTCGACCTCGTTCTCAACGAACCGACTTACTTTTCATCGATAAAGAAACGCGGTATTTTACGCGGTATCATTTATCTCGAGCCTCACCGCGCTTACGCCCGATTCGATCGTCGAACGAGAGGAAATGATTTTTCTAATCGTGTCGCCTGTACGCGACCAACTATTTTAAATCGATGCACGATCCTCGCAAACTGAAAATTGAAACTTGCGAAACTGAGCAACGTTTCGCACGTGCTCACCCGACGGAACGATCGTTGTCGCGTATCCCTGACTCTGAATCGGTCGGCCGGCTGGCTATACCCCGTTCAATTTTTCATCGGTCCACGAAATCAAGGCCGTGGGTGGTCGATAATCTGAGAAAGCAGGAGAACCTCGGAAAGAACGTCCCACGCTTCCCGACAACAAAAACTACTTTCGAGCCGGCGAGAATCAGATGCGTAAGAGTTACGCGAGGCTGCTCGTTATTACGCGGAGCAATTTGTTTTTAACACGGCCGACGATCGATCTGTTTGTATTTTTAATTTGTTCGAAGCGGCGCGATCGTGGAAAGAGCAAAGAGTGTCGGACGTGACGTAACGCGAACGAAACTCGACGCGTAACGTGTGCGCAACGATTAATTTTCGATCGAGCGACTCCGACGCACGCAAAAGACGTGAGATGACGATCAACGTCGGTCTGCCGAGGACGCTCGGTCGACGTCGTCGTCGCTTCAGAGAGTCAGATTTCAATATATTTCGGACGAAGCGTGACGCGTCTGGAGATCCAGAATCAATGACCGAGACGGTGGAACGTACGAACATAAAATTTCCGAAATCAGTAACTGACGAACGAGTCACGTATCCGACTCGAGCTACACGCTGCACATCTCGACCGTGATTGTTTTTTTATCGCTCACGCGCGATCGCCACCGACGTTCGCACGCCAGTTTCTTAACAATCGAAATTCACGAACTGCGCGGATAAACTGAATTCTTACGGTCGTATCGAAAACTCGTGTACGTACGAACATTTCAATGTTCGCTCTCGTTCCCGAGAAGACTCGATTCGCGAGAACGACCGACACCTTCGGAATCGGGTTCGAACGTGGCTCGACGTTTGAACGTCGTACGCATAGGCGAATCTCAACAACAGAGGTACGACGAGGATACGTTCGGATGGTCGACGAGAAAACGGGTAGGACGTTCGGCGACGGTGGCGGAAGCCTGAACTCGAATCAGCGTTGCATTGATCGATGCGTACCCCGTCCCGCCGCCGCCGTCGTCGTCTCGATCCTCGCCACGGCGATACCGAGAGACACGCTGCCGGTTTTACGTAACGCGTTAATTGCGCAAGTTCGATCCGAAGCTCCGTTGCTCTTGCGACAGGAACGATTTCGACGGTGACGTCGAAGACGGACGCGCGTGATCACCGGACGTCGAGAACCGGACTCGTGACGATTCTTCAAATTACGATCACTTCACGAATAGGACGGTATTTTTAAATCGACGCGGCGTTCATGGTACAGGATTCGACTCGTGTACGAACGGTACACCGGCGATCCCGTGGAACGCGTTAAATCGGAAAGTGCTCCTTCTAATTCGATTGCTCGCCTCGATCGTTCTCGATGAGTATTATCTCGAGTTCGTTTCCCCTCGACGAGTGAGTCATCGGTGAGGAGCAGCTTTTTCCACGACGCACTTTCGTGGCAAAGAGCAGTAGATACGGTTATCTCGTTGCTATCTTTATGACGAAGAAGACAGCTTTCTGTTCGCTCAGATCGCGCGGGGCGTACGCCATCGAGCGACCCCGACCTTACTAGAAGTTAGGCTCGTTGAACCGTCAAATATACAGACGTCGATCGATCGATCGATCGATCGCGTGTAATTTGAATTTCGTTGGCTCGAGTCGAGTAAGAAGACGAATCGAATTCGCTTTTGACAATGTCTAAAATTTTTATAAAAAAAAGAAAAAAAGAAAAAAAAAAGAAAAAATGGAACTAGCCGTGATGAAAGATGATTGAGAGCTCGTCCGTCGAGTCTCGAGCCCCGAAGTAACGGCGTATTTGCGTTTGGGTTTCAGGCAACGGAAGCACTCGGCCAGAAATGTCGTCGGCGAGGCCGTGATTCATCGTCTTCGGTAAGAAGGTAGAAGCCGAGGTGGGACCCGAAGTGGCGGAGAACGCAGAAGAAGAAGAAGAAGAAGAAGAAGAAGAAGAAGAAGAAGAAGAAATGGCGTCGACCAGCGGGCACAAGAGGAACGGCTCGAGCTCGAGCATGTTCGGCCACAGACGCACCGAGTCTGGCGGCGGCTTCATCGGCCACAAACGTTCGGAGAGCGGTCACAAACGCGCCGAGAGCATATCCAGTGCCTTTGGCCACAAACGATCCGAGAGTGGCCACAAGAGGAACGAGAGCACCGGCGGCGGTTTCGGTCACAAAAGGTGACTTTTGTCTCCTGGGAACGTTCCTTCATCGACCCTTCGGAGCGCCACCCGGTATCAAGGGGTCGCGTTCCTCTTCACCTCCTTTCGCGAACGAGTCCGAGCCGTGTGCTCGTATTTACGCGTTTCCTAATAAATCCTCGACATCTTCCCACACGTTTTCACGAAACGACGTGAAAACGAAGTGACCGACCGTACGACGCACGTTCGAATCGAAGAAACCCGCGCACACGCATTTTAACACGGCATTGCAGCGTGATCCGTGTCCCAAAAGAAAAAGGGGAAACAACGTCGAACGACAGGAGGAAGGATCTCGTTACGTCGGAGAGAGTAACGTGATCCTTCGACCAGGGGGGCTACGTGTAACGTTTAGATGTGTACAGGTTCAAGGGCTTCCAGGATTCTGTTGTTCGTCTTCTCCCTTTCTCGCCCGCTAACGATGAACCGAGAGAAATCGCGTTCGCGACTTCCTGTCACCTGGAGTTCGCGTTTTTATCGCGCCTAGTATCATGGCAGATGATCGCGAGTAGTTACGGAATAAGTAGTTTCTAGTGGCGCTTGAAAAGAATCACGTCGGTCGACGAAATTACCGAACACGATCTAGCAGGATAATCTTCGCGGATCAAAAAGCCGCGGGTCTTGGACCAGGTCAACTTGGACCGGGCAAAAATTCTATTCCATTTGCCGCGATCCGGTACGAACGAACTCGAAACATCTTCGACTCGGTCGACGACGAAATTACGCGTATTCTGTCGGACAGAGCTGATTCGTAGTGCGTGCGTCGAACGATCGGGTGTGCACGTAATATATCGGGATCGACGGAAGCGAACGGTGGCTCCGATGGATCGCTTCCAAATTGCCCGCTGACCTCCTGGACGCGTTTCCAGGTCTGAGTCCGGCAGCAATTACCATGCCGGACACCGAAGGAACGAAAGCATGTACGCTATGACAGGACTGTACGCGGAGAGTGCGGCCACGGCGACCGATGAAGCCACAGACCCGTTGCAGGCGACCGGTAGCAGACTGACTCATGACACCGTCATCAGGTGTCACAGTAGAAATCCCAGTTCTGGCCTCGTGGACCACAGGTAAGGGGTGATGATCGACGCGTACGAGACGACGTTTTTTAATTCCGACACCGTCGGATCTACCTCCTGTCTGTCAGCGTTATCGCGTAAATGAAATTGCTCGTGAATAGAATCGAGAAGGGAAAGCGGTGGACACTGAGAAGTGAGCCACGAGAATGTTAAACGAGAGATTTTTGCGCCATGGGCAGGGCCCGTCCGCGAATTTACACGGAGGAATGGATTCTGGAAACGATCGTGGCAAAAATTGCGACGCGTAACACCCTCGAAATAGTGAAAGTGAAAGCACTACGTCGACCGTGACACGGTTTTAGTATCGCCGAATAGATTCTACTGTAAACGTCAGACCCGTCGTAAACTCGTCCCGCAGAGAGTCATGCCTTTCGTCTGACCGCACCGTTCGCGAATACTCACACGATGAAATCTTCGACGAGCTCGCATGCCACGGGCGCAGATCAACGATGTTTGTACGATACACCTTTTTAAACGATCAAGCTTCATACCCGGAGTGACCAATTACGATATGTTCTGACTCACGTGCACGCGAACATGGGGCATCGTTTCGGCACGAGATATTCATGCTTCTCGTTTCTTGTTCTTACACTTTTTCAGAGATTTCATCATCAAATGTCACAGCAGGAATCCCAGCGCTTCCATGGTCGACAGGTAAAAAAGCACGCACGATTCTCATCCTTCTTACCTTGATCAATGAAAAGCAGCAACTCGTAATCACTGCGAATTGCATCTGATTCCGTGTTACGAACACGATCGTCTCGTTTGATCCTTTAACTGCTGTAGCACAGCTTAGCTTGTGAAAAAAATTATCTTCGCCAAAACTCCGATACCGTTACGCTTACGGCGATCTAATTTTGCCACAGTAATTGTACGTGAGATAAAATCTCAGGGAAGGTAGACGCGGAGGGTGATTCTCTCGTGAGATCAACGCTCGCGACGAACCAAGAATTTGATTTGAACGAGGAATCCAAGTAGGACACCAAGTAGGACTTTCGTGGAACCTTTGGCGAGAACCCGTGAAATCCCTCGAGATCGGAATAATGGCGAATCTACTCGAATAGAGACTTCGAATTGAATCGCTGAAAGTATTTCGTTGACGTCTACGATTTTTTGGATCTCTGATCGACGACTTTCGCAGTTAAGGGATCAACTCTGAACCGCACGCGTGCTTCTCGCTTTGTCCCTCCCCGCTGTACGAAAATAGCGGGCTGAATTCTCGGAAGGATTCCTGAAGCGCATCCTCGTTTTTTCTGTTGACCGACGCAGGACGGAGAAGGAACGACCTCAGACTCCACCGTTTAATCCGGATTCGAAGGACTGTGGAATTCTGAGCTGTAGGCCAGCCTTCGTACAAAGATTCGCCGGGATAAAGGTTCGTGATAATTTAGTTGCGTTTCATTGCCCGATTTCGCGTGTATCCGTGCCGTGATTCGTTTAACACGGTGCTCGATCTACGATCGTACACGGATGTACGAACGAGGTATCGTGAGTCACTCGTTCGAAAGGATACGACATTGAACGCCGGCGACCGTTCTACGAGAAGGTTCCCGAGCTATGGTCGAGGGACACAACGCGACCAGTTTTGAGTCATCGTCGTTGCTGGATACCGTTCGATATCGATCGTGCGACTTTCATCTCACCGTCGCGTAAGAGACGTCTCCGATTCTGTGTCGAGTCATGAATTTGGTCCCGTAGACGTCTTTCGATCCCGACCGCCCCGTTAGGAAATGATCATTTTGCAGTACGTTCGTGAACTTGATCAGGTTTCACGGTACGTACAGTTGTTCTCGCAATGCGATGTCGCGTTTTCTTTCACTGGCCATGACCGAAAAAGTACGACACGTGGAGCCATTTTCGATTTATCGCGCACGGTGTATCGAGGTTTCATTCCGGTCTCATTATCGTTAATGCAGCGTTTTACCTTCGTTAGTTAAAATGCACTCAAGGGTACAATGGTCGAATCGATAAAGCCTCTGATCATCTGATCGGGTTTCATCGTTCGATTCGACGAAGTTGTACATGTATGCGCGAAAGAATCGACGCTATCAGGAGTATCGTTCGTCTCACACTCTGTATCGTGATCGGTGCACGTAAAAAGAAATGAGAAAAAACTGTCGTTGAGCACCGATGTTACATTGACCGTTCAATTTGATCGGTCGATTTTCGTAATTCACGGCTCCTGGTCTTGTAGTGAAATAATTTCAAATACGCTGCGCTGAAATTTGATCGGTCATGTTTTTCATCCACCTGTACGCACGAACGTCGCGACGTCAACGTCAATAATGATCCTTCTCCGTCCAGGTGTTCGTGTTCCTCCTGTCATTTCTCGTCACGCTGCAGCAGGCACTCAGTTCAGGCTACATAAATTCTGTGATCACGACGATAGAGAAAAGGTTCGAAATCCCGTCCAGCCTTTCGGGCGTCATCGCTAGCTCCTACGAAATCGGAAACGTCATCACCGTCATCTTCGTCAGCTATCTCGGTAGCCGCAGACACATACCCGTCTGGATAGCGATCGGTGAGCACGCGCGAGACGCGCATCTCGATATTTAGGATCAGCCGTAAGAACTCTGTATCACTTCAGGCGCCGTCATAATGGGGCTGGGATCGATGATCTTCATGGTGCCACATTTTACGGCCGAGCCCAACCTGATGACGGCCGCGAACAATTCCAGCTCGGACAACATCTGCCGCGGCATTTCGTTACGCGAACAAGACATGGGATTGGGTAAATGTTTCACCGACTATTTTTCAATCGCGGTCGATGGTTCGGCAGTGTTGTTAGACTCGATCGAGACGATGTTGAAACCGTTGTTTGCGCAGGTCGTTTGTCGTCTGGATTGTCGTCTCCACCCCTGGCTCCGCACAACAATTTAAGAGGCGACAACTGCATTCAAGGATCTCCGTCCAACGCTGGTCCTGTCATGTTATTCGTACTCGCTCAGTTGCTGTTAGGCTGTGGCGGTTCTCCCCTGTTTACTCTCGGTACTACTTACATAGACGATCATGTACGACCGGAAAGCGCTTCTCTGTATATCGGTAAGATGACGCGGCGTCTCGGTACGTTCCGATCCGATGGTCACTAATATTCGTCGATTTACGCGGTCCTCTTCTTCAGGTTGCATGTACAGCATGGCAGCTTTCGGGCCGGTGTTAGGTTTCCTCCTAGGAGCTTATCTGTTGTCGTTTCACATGGACTCCTTTACCGCGACGATCATCAGTATAGGTAATTGACCGATCACGTATGGTGATATCGCACGACAATCACACTGGTTTCTATAAATGATTATTCTTTTTTCTACAGACCCAGGCGATCACAGATGGGTCGGCATGTGGTGGGGCGGGTTCCTGCTCTGTGGCTTGCTCCTGATACTAGTGGCAGTTCCATTCTTCAGTTTCCCGAAAACGCTTCAAAGGGAGAAAGAGAAAATACGAATCATCGAGAAGGCCAAAGCGCAAAAGGAGAAGGAGCAATGCAAAGAGCCGAAGAAGGAAAAGCTCGACGACAGCGGTTACGGGAAGGACGTGAAAGGTAGAATCATCTCGAGGGAGGAAAGGGACTTCCGGAGCGTGTGAAAAAAAATGATACGTTCGCGTGTTTCAGATATTCCGAGGAGCATGTGGAGACTGGTGTGTAATCCGGTATACGTCGTAACGTGCCTGGGAGCTTGCATGGAATTGGTGATCGTCTCTGGATTCGTGGTTTTCCTACCGAAGTATCTGGAGACCCAGTTCAGCCTGGGTAAGAGCCAGGCTAGCGTGTTCACCGGTTCTATAGCGATACCGGGTGCTTGCATCGGGATCTTCTTCGGTGGATGTTTGCTCAAACGCTTAGAATTAAGACCGAAGGGTGCCGTTCAGTTCGTGCTCGTCTCGAACGTGATATGTCTGGTCTGCTACGGCCTCCTGTTCTTCCTCGGTTGCGACAACGTGAAGATGGCTGGGACCACTATACCGTACTTCAACAGCAGCACGAAGGGCCCGGAACCCTTTCAAGTAAATCTCACTGCCGCGTGCAACTTCGGTTGCGAATGCCGAATGACGGACGTCGAGCCGGTCTGCGGGAACAACGGTCTCACGTACTTCAGTCCTTGTCACGCAGGCTGCACTGCCTTCAGTTCCAAATCCAACTTTACTAACTGTGCATGTGAGCGTCGAACTCGTCTTTCCTCCCGATCGTTACCGTGACGATTTCTAATGTGACGTTTCGTGTCCTTCGCCAGGTATACATGGGAACTTGACGATGTTGCCACCGGCGGCCCCGGAATTCGCAGAAGTGACGGTGGTTCCAGTGGCTACCGCTGGCCCGTGCATTTCGCCGTGTAGGACCATATTCCCTTTCTTAATACTACTTTTTTTCATGACGTTCATCGTTGCCGTAACTCAGATGCCTCTGCTAATGATAGTTTTACGGTAAACTTTCGCTTCCCCGTTATGCATTACCGTTCACTGTCCGCATGTCACTCCGTGACACGTTTCCTTTTGTCACGTACAGGTCTGTCTCTGAAGAGGAACGATCGTTCGCTTTAGGCATGCAGTTCGTGATTTTTCGGCTCTTCGGTTACATACCCGCTCCCATTTTATTTGGCAACTTGATCGACTCCACGTGCTTGCTGTGGAAAAGCACCTGCGGCGAAAAAGGTGGACGTTGTCTACTTTACGACATCGAACAATTTAGATACAGGTACAACGACGAGATTGGTTTCAACGAATCGATCGATTCCTCGGTACGTTGTCGAACGTTCTACTACTGTATCTTTCAGATACGTCGGACTTTGCGCTGGCATTAAAATACTGGCTTTGGCACTGTTCCTCATTGACTGGTGGTTAGTGAGAAGGAGAAGACAGATGGAAGACCAAGCGCCGTCTTTCACCGTCAACGAATTCGTCGGGTCGATCATCAGCCTCGACAAATGTACGTAAATTTTCATCCGTGCTACGGATGAGTCTGTCTGAAATCGTACTCTGTTCAACGAAACACGCTTTGGCTCTTTGTTTCAGTGTTCGAGGAGAAGCCGCATCTGCACAACGCAGGAGAGGGCGACGGCGCTCCTCCGAATTCCGAGACGTCGACACCGTCGTCGGTTTCGTCGCCTACGGAACCTACGAAATCGACGAACCTGGAGGACACTGCTTCGTCGAATCAGACGCAGGACTCGACGGACAATCGTTCGAAGACGGACGTCGACGTTCCCGACACTAGGCAAGCGCCGCTTGCCGCGGAAGAGCCGGACACGGAGGTAAAGCCATTGACCGGTAAACCGGACAAGCATGTACGGAACGTTTAATGTTCAGCCGGTGTTAAAAGCTGTACGCAGCCGAATTATCATTGTCCAAGTGGTGACAACGTGAGCCTGTGGCAAATTGTTTTTCTGCCACGGGTGAGCTGATACGGCGCGAAAACGAATGTGGTAGATACGAGATAGGTACGTCGTCGATTTGCGTGCAATCGTAAACAGAAGGTGAAACAGTGTTACGAACGGTATCGAACGATGGACGGAATGGGTATTCCGTACGCATTATGTGGTGCTGACACACTGATCGAAAGTCGAACAATTTATCTTATATCGTTCCGTGTATCGTCGGGTAACAAATTCAAATTGCGTTGAAGATATCGAGTGAACTTTTCCAAACGCCGCGTTATAATATATTGTTGCATAGACACAGGGGAGCCGAAAATATTTTTACAAATGATCATATTCGCGCGGGGAGGGATTATCGTTTGTCGTACGAAATGATTTGCCACAGGTTCGTCCGTTTGGCTATTTTTAGGAAAACTAATATCACTAGGGTGTACATTTTTACGGTGACGCGAATATATGTATACATATGTCAATAATGAACAGAAACGTAAATGGGTGGTGGAAGGTATATACGGACTCGCTTCAGACAGACGTCTCGTAGGAGCTTGAATCGTTCAGAGATTTCCTTTGTCTGAAACGAGTTTCCCCTCGCCTCGGTAAACGAACCTCGGACGTTTAAGAAAGAGAAAAAAGAAAAAAAACGGGGCGGAGTGAGAAGAGACAGAGTAGAAACGAACGAAAGGCCAACAAGGACAAAATTGTATATATAAAAATTCCTGCCTTAAGAAATACAAGACTAGACAAACGTATATTTAAAGATAATTAAGTGATAGAGTTAACTATCTATGATAAATAATATCGTTACAATTGCAGATCGAGAGCTGCAATTTATTTTATAACTATAGTTGTTAGGCTTTCTCAGAATTAATAAACAGATGGTAGTCAATTTAAAGTAGCGATGTAAAGAAAAAAAGAACACACGTACACACGCGAATGAGAATGAACAGCGTTGACTCCTTTATAGAGTTATTTTAAAACTTCGCATTAGCGCGTATATTTTATCGGTATAATTTTTGGATTCCCCAGAAGGTGAGCCGTACAGTCGATGAAGAGAATAATTACGCTTCTTTCAACGAAGCAACGTCCTGATCTCTCACGTTTTTTTCTTCTCTAAATATCATTTCATCGGCGACACTTGCTGTTTTCAAAACTTTCACGGAACATTGACGTTACTCGTTCGAATTAAGAATACAAAAACGAAAACGTTCCTGCAAGCTTCTGAACGCAGGCGTCGCGACGATCAATTGCAGTTATATTTGAACGCGTAACAAAATTCGTTTGGCTCACGATATTACACCGCGTAGCTCACTCGTTAGGGAACGGGCAAGCCTACTCGTTGTTTTGTACCTGAAAGCCTCTCGTATCCGATTTCGATGCAACAAAGAAAGAGAAAGATGAAGGAAGGAAGGAAGGAAGGAGGGAGGTAGGTAAGGAAGTATATAAACCTCAGGAAAAAGAAACGTTATTAAATCGTGACACGCACCTTTGATTGACTCGCGGTCGAAATAAGTCTATTAAAGAAGACGCGGATACGAATACCTATCAGTGCAAAGAGGAATGAAATCCTAGCTTAAGGAACGAACAAATTCACTCCTTTCAGCTCCGATTAAAGCGAGAACGAGAGGAGATAATTAAGGGAATTTTACAAAAACGAATATTGTATAGAGCACAGCCTGTTTTTCTCTATCGCTTCGGGTACGAAACCGTTTTACGGACGCTTCTGTGAAATTTCAAAGTTTGAAACGTCGGAAGATGGCATTAATTTTACTGTCTCGAACAAAACAAGAAGAACCTATTATGCTGACGCAGCGTTTACTTACGTCAAAGGAATGAAATACTTATCTCTGTACATGTACGAAATGTATCTCGCACGCTGTTTGGCCCGTCACTGTCAATTTTTCGAAGTGTAGTCACGTACACGCTAACTATACATATATACATATAAACATAAATATATACATATATTATATTTTAGAGGCGATTTTGATGTTTGCGAACCATTGAACCGTCCGCGAGGCAGTGTCGTTCGAAACGTTCTCGAGGCCGTGATGATCTCTTCTCCTAACTACGATTAATTATTGCGAAGCAACTTACGTATTAACTAACTATTACCTACTTTGTGATATGAATCTTTCTGTCGAACGATGGGCGGCCTCGCCGGACGGATCTCTCGTATACACGTTGGATTGAATGCGAGACAAAAAAAAGGGGAAAATGTGCTGTGAATAGAATTGAACAGAGGCGACAGAGAAGCGGGAAGAAATGCGCAGGAGATGAAGAACACGCGTCGAGTCGAATCGAATTCAATTTGCTCGCGCGTCGGCAGGGACGAAAGGGTCGTCCGATGGTTGAAACGAGTGAAAAGAAAGAATTTACGATCGCGTCTTGTCGAGATATACTGCGATTATTGTACATAGAGAAGTAACGATAGTTAGAGTGATTTATAATGAGCAATCGAGAAGGAGAGAAAACGTGGTGTGTTATGATTATATATATATATATATATACATAAAAATATTAACTATACGATTTTACGATGGTCGCCGTCGGAACGACGATGTTCCGTTTCTAATACTGTGTAAACGAACGACGCGTCGATTTATACGACTTACCGGGATACACGCGCGGAACGAACGATTACGCGCGCGCGACCCGCCCAGTTTTATAATCGAGTTACTTAAACATTTTCACAGAACCCTTTTTCCGCGTGTGTCCTAAATCATGCCCTTCGGATCAACTTTCTTTCCCTATATTTCTCGTCTCGAACGATACTTATCCTCGATTTCAATTACGTTCTTATAGAATAATTTTTATCATATTGTTATTACCGCGCTTTTACTGTCTACCGCTGATGCACTCATCGTTAGCTAGTTCTAGTTTAGTTCTAATCGGTTTAGCGAAAGTTTCGGTTTTGAATTCGCCGTGTGTAACACACATTCCCAAGCTATACGACATACTGAACCTCGACAGACGAAGAGTTCCGTACGAGGAAGCGTTTCAAGTATTAGGTAGAATCCTCTGATTATAGCGACGAAAAAATAAATAAAAAGAATGTTGCGTATATATACGTATAGATACTGACTATTGTAACAACTAATATAAACTGCTTATAGATGTACTGTATTTTTTGTAGGGACCATAATGTGTAAGCGGAACGATATGAACATTCTTTTTCGTTTTCTTTTCATACGATACTTGAATGATTACGGTGATATTGCAAATGTGAGTCGTCGATTTTAAGCGAGGTTCAATGAGGATGGGGGCAGGAGGGAAATGAGCAATACGCGTTTGCCTGGTAGACGAGAACGAGAAGAGCAATTTTCACAGATCGGAGATGAAGTGTAATATAAAGAGAGTCGACGAGAAGAAAACTTGAACGAAGGTGCGAGCAAGCTCAAATGCTTCGCAGGATGCGTTATAGGAATTCTGAATGCGTTCGATGGATGAAGCGTTACGAAGATCGCAGAAAAGATTCTGTTGAACTTTTCACGGTGTTTGCGGTGACAGAATCTTTTCTGGGAACGCGGCGATGGATGGGAAAGCTTCTCGAAGATCGTTGAACACTGAGCGCGTTTGATGTTGATCGGTAGCTGAAAGTCACAGGAAAATGATCTGTTTCTTATTTGACCGTTTGTTGTCTCTGTTTTACGTACTTCGCCGCTTATCGTGAAAATTTTCAAACACGCTGACCAGAATCTAACATTACATCAGTATGCTCGATTGAAATCGTTGACGATAGAAGTGGTCTCGAGCAGCCAGGGCGTACTTGGCAACAAAGTGATACAGATTGTAAAACGAATTGATAGTGGGAAATTATATTAACAATTATCGGAGAAATCTTCTATGAAAATAGAAAAGTCTGTTCGATAGAATGTCAGTGAGTTCTGAAAGCATTTTAGCCCGATTCCATTTCACGTTGAACAGATACACACGTACATGCTCGTGTATCTGAACGTAACGCGTAGACCATGTGTTCCTTTGTGATTATTGTACGACGGAAAAAAATTATTTGAATCTACGAACGAGATCACTCGTTCGACGATGTTTGGCTATTCTTAAAGAAAAGGTAAAACGCGATTTTAATACGTTGATCATGACGGAAAGAATGATCTCGGCGCGGCCGATCTCGTAAATTGCGAGACGGGTGTAAACTTTTGAAATAACATTGCCTTAAAAAAATGAAAGATTAAAGAAAATAAATGTAATTATTATGAACGCTCTGACGATGGTACAAGTGGCAAAAGGAAAACCAATGGTGATGAAGCATGATCGTAATATGCAGAGACGGAGAGAGAGATATATATATATACATATATATTATATTATAAATGAATATATATAAAGAAATGTTAGACATAAGAGAATCTCTTGTATTGTCAAAGAATGATTTATCGTTTCCTCGGATAGATATATATATA
>NW_017162322.1:3468374-3499148 GCF_001652005.2 Ceratina calcarata | reverse complement strand
ACACACAATTTTAAAGCCCCCCTATGATAAAGAGTGTGTCGTGCGTGCGCGATCGAAAAGAAAATGGATCTTCTGTTTCATATCAAACACCGAATTTCTTCCTTAGATATGAAATTAACACTGCAGAGAGATTGCGAGTCGTTGTTAGAACAATTTCGTTTTGTGTTTCACCAGGAGGCAAAACGTAACATCTTTCTTTTCCTCTCTCAGAAGTAAGGCACAAACAATGTATTTACAATGAATAAATGTTTTCAAAACTGTTAATTCCGTGTGTTCCATTCTAATAGTCGGATAGAGCCGGAATGTGTGTGAGAGAACTTTTTTAAACTCACGTGATTAAAGCACACGTCGTTGTCGATCGATTCGCTTGATCGTTCCAAACCAAGTGCAAGCATCATAAATATATTTGATCGCGAAGAGGAATAAAAATAACCACACGGTAGCACGTGTCGCGAATGAAAGATAATTATCCGAGGTCGCGAGGCACGAATTTAAATCTACTCGCAAAGTTGCACGCTTGCACCTAATAGGAAATGTCGTGCCACGAGAAGGTCGGCACAATTTGTGTAGCACTCACCAGCGCGTTCAGATATACTTATTCTCAAAGAATCATGCAGCACTGTAATTACCTTTGATCAGACGGCATTCGAGTCCGTGAGGTGTCGGAGTCGGTACGTGCTGGTAGAGGAAAGAGAGAATCGAAACGAAACGTCGCGTCGAACAAAGTCGTGCGTGCCCCTGGCGGATTCGAAACATGGCGCCGCGGCCGACCAATCGAGTGGCAGGACGGTCGAGTCTCCTGGCGGCCGTCCGCCATTTCCCTCAGTCGTCTAGTGGCTGCTTTGGAGCGTGGACGTGCGCGAGTGTTCGGTGTGCCCTGTCACCTACGAAGTCGCGTTTTCGCTAACGAACGCCCCACCGTACCTTCCATATTCAATGTGTATGGCGATTCAGGTGAGTGTCGATCAGCTACGCTCGTTCTAAAGACGCGGTTTCACGGATGCGAGCATCGCGCGTGATCATTCCCCGATGGCGAAAAGTCGATCATTGTACGCGCTGTGTCCCTCTCGTCTGGCTGCGTGCTCTCTTCCCTTCGTGTTCGCCGCTTGCTACGTATACGTATATCCCCGTTTAACATTTTGCGTGCGAATGCGCGAGCGCGCGCCCGCCCGCCTGCCTTTCTATATACGTGCACGACTCCCCTGACCCTATACACTGTACGCGCTCCTTTTACACGCATCGAAATACGTGTGTTTGCGCGGACGACGAACTCTGGCGTCTCATCCGAGCCGCCGGCGCCGCCGTCGGACGGCTTGGCTGCCTGCTCTTCTTACCTGCTTACCCGTCCGTGTCCCTCCGTTTCGAAATAATCCCACCGTAGTTGGATTAACACGCTGTGACCGAAACGAGAAACCTTTTACGACTTACGCCTCTAAATCGACGCTGTTTGATCCGTTCGCATTGTTCGACGGACGGCGGACCATAAATTCCTAGACCAATTCGGGGAGAGCGTTCGCCGTCTCGTCGGTCGTCGGTCGGAAGAGCTGTAAAGTTCTTGTGGAGAGTTCGTTTGGAGCATCCATTTTTGCGCTCGCGGTCTTTGTTCAGCGTGACCAAGTATTCCGAGTTTCGAGTGTAACGGACGTGTCGAGGTCGTAGAGCAGCAAGGTGTTACGCACACGTAGTACTGTACGATCGCGCTACACGCGGATCGCACAGCAGAGCTAGGCACGCGTGTCTCTGTTTTGCCTCGTGCAAGATGTGACTGCGTACGTAATCAGCAGTGCGTATTAATTTACGATCCACCGATGGATCGGTCGTGAATCGGGGTCACTTCGCGATCCCGTGAAAATCGAAACGAGTTTCGTCGTCTCGCTGGCAGGTTCGGCGATGTCGCTCGTTCCGTCGGAACGAATTAAGATGGCAGAGCTACTCGGGAACGAGGACAGGTTCATGCGTACGACCAGACAAAGGGAGACAACGACCTACGGTACAGTGAGTTACGAACGCTTTTATATGATTACGTGACCCTGTCCGCATTTATGTTTGTGTTCCGCGTGTGAATCGTACAGGAATCGAATTCTGTGAGAACAGCCAATGTTCTCTCATCCCGCTTCCATCTGACGGCCGTCGTCGTTCGGATGGTCATACGTTTTTGATCGAATGCGACACGGAGGTCATCGCGCTGGACAAACGCATTTATGAATACACAATTAAACTGGATCTTATCGGTGTTCCGAGTGAGTTTCGACAATTTATCTTTTCCATCGGCGATACGACGAATTTAGAACGGCGTCAGGGTCCAGACCGTCGTTTCACCTCGTTCAGGAATATCATTAAAGTTACACACGCAATCGAATTCATGACTCGACCAAGTCGACCGTAGATTAAATGCAACGGTGTATTTGCTGTATTCACATTCCGAAATGACCGACTAATTCGTAGCAAACTAGTGTAAATGTTGAACGTTTTGTACTCTTCGCGTATCCATCGTTTAATAAATTAGAATATATTTATGATCCGTTGTGTCAGTGAAATGACGTCAAATAACAAGGCAAGGCCGCGCGTGCATCCTTTAGCCAGCTGATAATTAATTTGCAACTGTTTTAATTAACTTTAAATACCGCAAGATGATTATCGGTTGCCGTTCTCCTCACCGTTGGCCGTTGCCATTAAATGATTTTTAGAGAACGTCGTAAAAAGCGGTTTCCACGTGCCTCGATTATCTTCAATACAGTCGCGTTTGTCGTTCAATCATCGATACACGATTTACCTATCTAAATTGCATTTATTCCCGTAATCCGGTGTTAATTCCACGCTTTACTCGATGATGATGAATCGATTTTGTCAGTGGAATCGGGAGATTTTAGTTTTCCAATGGATTACTTCGGGGGCTTATTCTAACTCGGGTTTTGAAGCGTGTTCAATTAAACTTTAAAAGCTTCGCTAGTCCTCTCGTAGCCACCGTGTACTACTTAATAGAGATACTGAAAGTTAACGTCGTTCGAACTTGTGATTCTTCGACCAACTCCAAACAGTATTTTTGCGTCTTACTACGTAACACGAAGCAAGTAATGAACATTAACTCGATGTCCAATTGTTTCGTGACATACTCAATTGGAAGGGATCAACTCTAATCGTGTACCGGGATCTGTTTATGACATTACCTACAAATTTATCGTTTTAATGTTTTTGGGAAGAAGTTTAAGTTTCGATCAATTTAGTAGTTTTGCCTGTCAGGGACTCAAGCCCATCGGCGGTGCATGCCATCGGTCAAGAGCAATGGTCATAAAATAGAAAGGAAAAGGAAAAATCCTTATTGGGGAACGTTTCGACCTGTTGACCCATGTGCACTGCAGATGAAAATGAGCTCTCCCACTTGTTCCGGTCAAGACTGAATGACGACACAAATACAGTACGAGACGACAACCAATTAGAGAAAAATCCTCGTTGATGTGTTTCCCGTGGACGTGTCGCATTATATTCTTTTCGATTAAACGACGTTCAGGGCACGCGTGTCTTCATGGTCATCGTGAACATGATCGTCTCGTAATGGCAAAAACGAAATTATATACAGAGTATATCGCGACGACGGTATCGTACATGTTTTCTGTGCGTTCGAGCGGACTCTTAACTAGGATGCGCACATGGGTAACTTACACACGTCATCCTCGATTGTAAACATCTCTTCGCTAAAAATAGTGTACACTCGGATCGTTCAATGTCCGTAATGTCTTCCATGCCCGATGACTGTTATTCTGGTTTATACAAATTGCCACCGGTGCCAGTCGGTTTTCTCGGAAAGAAGTGGATGACGTCACCCACTCCCACGAACCATGGATAGAGAGACAAGGACGAACGTTCGGCGTGCAGTTTTTTCCTCGTTCGACGTTTGTGTATGTACGTGTGCCACCGTCGGCCGGTCCTCTCCGAATACTTTCGTTTTTCGCATCGTCTCCGTTCGTTTGACCGTGACTCGTGACTCGTGACCACCGCTCTCGATCGAAAGATCGTTCTTTTTAAAAACGATTTCGAATTAGTGGGCGGCAAGGTTTATTAGGAAAACCGCTGTGTACGTTAACCGTTCGATGCGTACAGGATGCTCGGAAGTTAGGAACACGACACAGTGGCATTTCAATCGAAGAGAAAAGGTGAACTTTGGGAATTTGAATCGCGATCAACTTCGAAGGGAACCACGGAACACCACCCAGGCTCTCGGCCTCTTTCGGCTGGAGGTTCAGGGAATTCGTCTCGGTCGGGTGACGCGTATCATGATTTTTCTCGACAGAGATCCTCGTTATCACCTTGCGTCTCGCTTTACAAGACCACGTGCGCGTATAGTTTACGCGGGACATCGGATTACGCGCGCGCTCGTATTTCACCTGTGTAATGCTTATTAAATTTAGCACACGCGACTGGATCCTTTCCGTCTCGCGACGATCTCCTTTGTGTGTCAAACGAGGTTCGCACCCTTCTTTGTTCAACGGCAAGGGCGAGTCGTGCACGAGAAATTATTGCTTTACGCCGGAGCGATTAGCAAGACACGTGCTCTTTGAATTGTGTACACTTGGAGCGAAATTCTTGATAGTTCACGGGGGTACTTACGACGGAAACCGAAGATCTCTCGACTAAAATTTAGGATAATTCTATTGGCGTTACGTTTCGGATCGTAACTTGGAATCTCTCCTCACGTTTCTTGGTACACGTTCGATTTACCCAAAAATCAGAGGTAACATTTTTCCTGAAACGCGTGAAAAACGCAACACGCGCAAGAACGTAAACAAAACGTGGCTGCGTAACGAGCGTCTGTGTATCGGCAACGAGGAACAATAGCCGGAGATGGGGAACAAAGGGAACGTTTAGAAAACATTCGCGAAACAATCGAGTGAATGCCGATCGATCGTCCGCGTCACTCGCAACCCCGTTTGTGCCGTGGCTACGACTCCCTGTGAAATCCACCGTTCTAGGAAAAGGGGGAAAAAGGCGTAGACGGCTCAGACCCTCGTGCTTCTATAATTCCTACGAATCGTTCTAAAAAATGTACGAGGCGAATTAAGAGATTTCGTGGCTCGCGGTTTTACACTGTTCCTTTACACTTCAATTCCTTTTTCTGTGTAAAGCCGCGTCGGTGAAACGAGTTCTCGAATCGTGCGGTTTCCCGAAACCGTCGTGTAGACCAGCGAAGAAACTGGACTCGTCTTTTTGGGGATCGTTATTCTTCGTTGTAATTTCTGTACAACGCTCTTTGCTCTGCGACCTTGCGAAATCAGCGAGCATAAAATGAGACAAAATCGTGTCAAGGTAGTCGATCGATCGCTACAAAATGTACCGCGGTGTACAGGCTCGATCGCGGCGCGGTTTAGACGTAACGAAATAATTGAGACCGAGTAGTACTCGTTTATCTCATACATTTTCACTTGGCTGGTTCGTCTCCGAGGACCGTGTGATTCTTTTCGCTGCGCCCCATCAGTCCCGACAGTTGGACGACAGTGTCGAATGTCGCGCGCAATTTTCCAGATCGGGCTCGGCCTACCGTTTCCCGTCGCGTAGATTGCATTGCGTTGCATAACGGTGTACGACTCGGAACCGGAACCAAGGAGTGGCTCGCGCATAACACGAAGCTGATACGAGAACGCTGTTCGCGTTGCTCATTAGCTGCAATAGCCTCTCACGTGATAAATCATGCGAATACGTGTACTGTAATGCGTGTTTTCGCTTCGAGAGAAACGTGGACAGCCGAGATGGAAGAATTGTCGGGTCACCCCTCGGTGTCGTTCACGAAGATCGTATATACTCCCCCGGACGCTTCTTCTTTTTATCGCTGCCACGTGCGAGCCTTGGGTCACGGTTACTATCTCGACTAGACGTAGGCGGGGTCCACGGGCTGCCGTCGACGATTCGACTCGCAGTCTTGGGTTACACCTTCTTTCTCTTTCTCCGGTTAACCGCGCCGAGGCGAAGCACTTCTCGCGGTCAACCGCGACGAGGAACGAGAGATCAACATTTCGTTCGTTTCCCAGAAGATGAATCCTCGGATTCCTCGATGAGTCGACCTCGCGTCGTCTAAACGCGTAACAGACCGAAGCGAGTAAACAGATACGCGATCAATTACTCGCTGTTACCCAACATCGAATCGGAGTAATTACGTGTATACCCGAGGAGATCGGTGTTCATTAACGCGACAGATGAATTTACAATAAAAACCGACGGAGATCGTTAACTTTCGCGATTCATCGAAACGACGAATGTGATCGAACGTTGTTGCATGACCGATACGATACCGTCGAGTAGGTGGAATCGAAAAGAGCTCTAGTCGCACGATTCGTCGACATCGTTAGACGCTGATTAATATTCCTGGCCAACCCAGTTCTGTTTGCTCGTAATATAACTAATTGCGATCGGGTCTGATCATGTTATGTCGCTGATTACTATCGACTTCTTAACGTCCGGCGGCGTATTTGTGGTTATACATTTAATTTTAGTAAATCCATATCTGTAACATCGGCTCTCGCGTTCCACCGGGACAGAGAGCCGCAGAGGCGTGACCGCACCACGTCATCCTCGCCATTGCTATAGTGTTACGTATCACGTATTGTCTTCCTAAGGACGTCCTGTGCACGATCGTTGCACGTCGTGACGAAATCCTTGGACGGACACGACCAGGATTTCCGCGATCGGCGAAAACACGGTTCCTCTCGTTTGATACCGGTCCGCTCGTCTTTCATCGAGAAAAGCGCGTTTCAGTTGGTCACAGTTTTCGCAGAATCATCGTTGACGGAGTTACGTAAGACGGGTGGTTCGATTCATGGGACATCGATCAGGAACGCTGTGTACACGCGCGCGTATACGTGTATATTTACGTTCCGTTACTCCCGCTGGGAGCGTTTAGCGGAGAACGCGGCTCGACGCGCAGAATTTCCTTCGAATTACTTCCAATTGGCGAGACATTGGTCGGCCTTGACGTTCGAAGCTTGGCGCCGTAACGTTAACGACGTTGCGTATCTTCCGCGCACGGCTCGTTACTCCGTTCCCTCTTTTTATTCCGTCGATAAAAAATACCGGTTCGCTTTAATTAGTTTACGGCGGAGCTCTCTTTATCGTCTACACTCGCGACGCATTTATCGTCGCAATTGTTCGCGACAGTTCGGAGCCTCGCTCGTTCCCCGGCACGGTCCATACGGTTCAGATCAGCTGCTCCGGCCAGAAGACGTCTGTGCGTTCCAATTAAAACGTTAATCCTGTCGCGACTGCAACGAATCATGGTAGAGCGTACGAGAACGTTCCACGTGCGGTCCATTAATGTGCATGGGCGTCGACAACGATCCACAATGAGCGTCCGTCGTCGTGTCGTTCGATCGATCGAGAGCGATCGACGAGGCCACGCGAGAAGAGAGACGAACTCGACTACCGAAACCTTTGCCCGAGTCAGGAGGAGGTCGGAATAAAACGACCAACAGACTGAGAAAGTTCGAGAAGCAACAGGCTCCTCCGGTCTGGCTAGAAACGAGTCGCGACGAATTCAAAGCTGCGCGTAAAAACTAGAACGAGGAGGGTCTATTTTCGAGAGCTCTCTTTGTCTCGTCCTTTCGAGGAAGGAACAGGTGTGTGTTTCGTCTGGCTGGAACGTCGCGACCCGCTCGAAAGTGGATCTCTCCCGTTCACGTTGGAGATAGCCAGATATCGGTCTGGACGTCAGGCCGGAACCGATCGTGTACCCGTCGTATACGTCGTGCACGTGTACGTACCTCGGAGACACGACGTCGCGTAAATTGATTCCGCGACGTGGGTGGCCAAGGCGGGTCGCCTTACACGCGTGCTCGTGACGCACACGCCGGCCCTTTCGTCCGACAAAGGAAAACTGTTTTCGCGTCACAGATACGGATACACCGTCGATTTTCCGAGGAATTTTTTTTCGAGAACGATTCGTGAAACGCATCGTTGAATTAGTCTTGGTCGAACTGCACGTCCGCTTTAAAAATCTCTCGCTCGTCCGGTGTTACGACACGACCTTTTCACACCTTTGCATAAGTCGTATCCGCAATTTTCTCCATTTTTCTCGCGGAGGACGCGACACGGTGAAACGCTCGACGAACAGGTCTCGCGCCTTTGTGAAAAATTCCCGGGGCGGAAGACTGGATACGCACGGACAAATTCTGGAGGGAAAGCACTGGCGGATGCAAACGTTGCACCGCGGTGAAATGTTTCATGGCCGAAAAAGTCGCGTTTTCTTCGTCGTACGCGAGTGCAGCGATCGGAATCGAACGAAACTCGAGAAAGATGGGTTCGGAAAGGATCTATTTAAACGTCCCTCGAGTTTCGTCGGGACGTCTTGACGGGTTTGGACGATACGATTGAAACGACGGTCTAAACGAGTGAGAAGCTGTAAAGCTGAATAGAGTTCGTATAAATTTTCAGATCGCTCGCTTTGAGAGTGTTCGAAAAAGAGAAGCAGAATAGTATGCGTGCATTCTTCGTGGATAACTGTAGTACCTCCGACTTTTATTTCGCGCATTTTTCGCTGTCGTGGACGATCGATGGACGACTAAGATTGTTCATCGCGAAAACTCGTTCTACCGAAAAATGTCGCGAGAGAGAGTCGTAGCTTCGGCCGTTGGCTACGAACGAGATCCTGTACGATTTCCTTCTGATTCGAATAATTTAGTTGGTACACATAGCGATGAGCGCGACACATCGCTCGAAAAAGACGTTCGAGACCTTGGTTCGAGGGAACGTTGCCAAAGATTCGTCTCGGTGAGATTTGCTACCTGTGTGGGGAACATCGTTGCCTTCTCATACCGCGTATCGTCATGATTTATTCGAAAAGCTAAGAATGTTGTAACGGTAGCACGATTCGATCGACTCGTTGAACAGCGTCGTTTGATACGAGCGTGAGCAGCGGGCCACCCTCGATGGATCTTCTGTGCAGCCCACGTGGACATTGTTCCACAGCGGAAACGGCTTTGTTTGCGTCACCCGAGAGCATGGTATCGCGCAAACATTAAACGATAAAACCGATGGACGCGCCTCCCCTCCACCGAGACGCGATCTCGACGATTGAAATTAGAAACGAACGCTTCGACAGGTACTGAACGAAGCGAGGGATGGCGCGTGTACTCGTTGTTGTGCAATAAAAAGTCGCGTTGCCATCGGCACGGTCCAACTCGCAGCGCCTCGAATCGCGGTTCGGCATCTCTCTCTCTGAGGAGAAAGAGATTCCGATTACGGAGGGTCAAGGTCAGTGACCAGCGGTTTCGTGACACCCCTTTCGGACGGCTTCTTCGATCCAGACGACGTGGGCAAAAAATTGGGGTTTGCGCGAGCTCCGACGACCTTTGTCGTTCCGTCTCGATTTTTCTTTCTCCCCGATTCGCTTCTCTTTATCTACTCCTCGGCTCCTGTTCGACGAGCACGCACGAAGGACGATCGCGATTTTTTGCGACCCACCCGATCGGCTGCTGTCTTTTACGACGAATCTGTACGCGTGAGAAATTCTATATCGGCGATCGCTCGGTCGATCAAAAGATTTTACGATTACAATTTTACTTGATCCGAGAACGTTCGATTTCACTGTGATCGTGTTCGGAGAGGCACCGCGTACCAAAGGCATGGTCGTACTACATTACGATTTTGTAACAAGTCGGTGCCAGATCAAACTATTCATTTGCAGAGCGGTCCGCTCTAGTGTCAACGTGCAGATCGCTTTGAGAATGACTTACACGAACCTCGACTGCCTGGTTCGAAAATTATACCTACGAACGATGGCCGATATGAATTGCGCGCGTACACCCGATCGCCTCTATTATAAGCACGAGCTCTCGTCGCGAGGTAATCGTGACGAGATCGTGATTCGATCACACTTCACCGATGCGTCGACGCCAAAAAACATACTTGCCAGTCAATAGCGAGCAACGATTCAGTGTCGATAGACGAGCGGAGTATCGAGTAGGCGGTTTCGCGAGTACCAAGTGCGATTCACGAGCGACTCGTCCGCGACGAAGTTGATTCTATGTTTCCGGATCGAATCGGTCACGATGTTGTTGCGTCGCAATTACACGAAAATAACGGATGCTAAAGGTCGCGGTGTATAATTAACTCGATCGATACGCGTTTAAGTGGACATCACGTTGTTCGACGTTCGAGCAAAACACGATGACCATTCCGGAAATAGACGAGATCGACAGGAGTAGAGAAGAACGGTGAAACTGCAGGGTCACGGCGTTTCGTGCATCGACTGATCGTCGCTACTTTGGCCAGGATCGATGGTTTCGATCGATTTCGTCTACGACATTTTTCCCGATATTTTTCCCGATATTTTCACCCCGACGCGACGGTCATTCTTGTAATGCCGGTTTTAACGCCTGCCCGCCCGTGTGTTCTCACTTTGTATCGCTCGGGACGAACCGTTCCGAACCTAAACACACGATTCCGATACAAAACGATCGACTGTTCTTTAAACAAACTAATGATTCCACTTGAACTTCTGTTTAATCAGACGAAACCACTTTTTTATTTGATTTCAGGTAATTACCTTCAGTTATGGATCTTAGTCGACGCACTGACCGGAGGTTGCGCACGTCCCTTCCCCGTCTTCCCCTTTTAGGACGCTAAACAGGTACACGCACGTTGCACAGGTAACAGTTTGAACAATTCTTCTTTCGAATCTCGTTGTCGAAATGCAATCGAAGGAATTGCAAACGGTCCAAGTTAGAGGGACAGAATGGTAAGAAGAAGTGCGAGTGCGATTTCACCCTTGGCAGAAGACGCGTGTACGCGCGTGTGCGTGTCACGATGAAAAAGATATTGGACGGCGGACGACCGATGTCACTGACCTTGCTCGACCGCTCGCCACTGTCCGGGGGGCACCCCGGCGGGTTCGATTCCGAAGGGGTGCCCGTCGCCCGTTTCGAATTCGGGGAGGGTCGATTCCATCGCGATGTACGACGCGCGGCGAAACAATTGCGTCGAAGCTAGAGCACGTGTCTCGCTAATCAGCGAAATCGCGCCGACGTCGCGTCTTCCCGAGGACTCGAAAGAAGCGATCGTATAAACGGTCCAAACGAGCCGTTCACGTTTTCGTCGCAAGTCCAAATGAGAGTTCGGAAGACCAGGTCTCGTCTCACGATCTCTGCCATTTTCGATTTCTCAGAAATTTTCTTTACGCCTCTTTCATCAAACTGACACACCGACTGATTTAAACGATTCTAATTTGGTCGCGTAAGAATTCGTGTTTTCACTTCTCCGATGAACGCGTATCCAACGCGTATCGTTGTAACGTTGTTCGAATCAGAGATATCTGTTGCGATCACGTGGATCACAGAGACACTCGAACTCAAGGTTTTCGATCGAAAAATCGTGGTGAACGTTCGATACGTTCGTGCGACAGACGACCGGTCGGTGAAATAATAATCGGCGAAACATGATTCTGCTCGGGCGTTTCGAGCGACCTGCCGCCGTCCTCGGAAAACGATAGAATTTATGTCTCTAGGAATCTTGGAGCGCTTAACATTTGATAATGTGACGTTAACTGCTGCGGCGGCGTTACGGGGGTTAAACGGCCAAATTAATGCTAATGGTACATGCATGATCTTTTGTGTGTGTGCGCGCGTGTGTGTGTGTACAAAGAAGAGGCCGCGACGTTGACGCCTCAGCTCTCCGCGCCGCCGTTGGCAACTTTAATGCGTTTCGAACTCCTGCATAAATTCAATTAGCTGCTCGTGTCCACGGTTCCATCCTTCGGCTGCGGCAGAAACAACGACAGTGCAAACCTTTTCAGGTATTACTTATTCAGATTATCATTAACAGATCGTACGCGTGCGATCGAGATATAAATCGATCCGTGTGCCGATGGTCCCCGAATTTTTTAAGCATTTCCGATTATCCGACGCGATAAACACGTTTTCGTTAAATTGTACGATCGATCGAAGTTGCGGCGCGATTCCTAAATGTTTATTTCGTCTAAAAATATAAGCACGTTCCATGATGGTTTAATACGTTTTACCGTTTTTAATTTGAACAAAAGTCGGCACTCTCTTCCACGCTCTTGACGCATACAGATACCGTCTTACGATCGAAATCAATTGGTCGTTCGAGGCCACTCGAGCGTGACTACTACCATATCTTATAGCTACTCGATCGCTCCGTCCCCTACGTTTTCTCCCCAACGTTTACCCAGCTCTATCGCTCGTTCCAGGAACATGAAATTGAACGCGCATATTCTACGCTTAAAATTCAGCAACACGTGGCGTCGCGTACGTTTCGATGAATCTGACGTAGGCGTAATAGATTCCATCGATCGTGTTACTATTTTTGTTTCGTCGGAGTTTAATTTCCGCGTAGTAGTTTGCATCCCCTTGGACAGTTTCCGTGAATTTCATCGTTCGCCGTTTTGAGGGCCGTTTATTCTTGGCCACGTCACCTCGGGGAGTCGCTCCCGCTCCTCGTTCCACAATGGTTCTCACTCCACAATGGTTATCGGCGGTGATCCTTCGGCTCGAGGTAACCCCTTGTCATCGTTCACCGAACGACCCAGTGTCCTAGTTGCGATATCGATTTTACGAGCACCTGAAACTCTCCGCTACCGTGACTTCTTTCGCTGTAGGCGCCAACGACGAGGAAACGTGGCCGCTGCGTTTCCAGATCGTTCGACCGTAAATCAGTTTCCAAATTATTGACTGAAAGCTTGATTCGAGGAGTCGTGTCCGTCCCGCTCGTTTCGAGCTCCTTCGTTCCCCGAACGAGATCCGGCGAGAGAGATGAGCGCGGCTTCTGCACGACTCGTCCTCTCGAAACGAGAGGCTCGCGAGCTCGGCAGATGGTGATTAACAGGGGAGCCCGTTGCAGCGGAAGCTGCGTCGGAGCATTCACGGCCTAATGGCCGCGGTCCGTCGCCCTTTGGTGCTGCTCGTCGTTCTATCGCCCTTCCGCGTCCGTTCGTCGCCTGGAGGAGCTCCGGCGACGAGGGTGTGCCCGGGAACCTCGCGAGCGAGAGGGTGAACCGGCAGGGGTGACGGCCCGAACTCGGTTAGACCGCGCACCCTTCCGTTACTTCCGAACTGAACTACCGAGTGCCGATGAAAGGGACGCAACCAAGCGATCGACGAAGCAAAATTAGACGAAGGGAATGCGGCTCGATTCGATCGATGTTCACGGTTCGATTAATTTTGACAACGTTTTCCTCGACACGTTCGTCGGATCCACCTTCTGTACCATCCGTACGTATTTGTGTCGTAATTGCGTGTTCTTCGCCTAGTATCGTGTCGCGAAAGCATTCGTTCGAGATCGCGTCGTACCGCAGCATCGTGGTGAATCCTACAGCTGTCCCGGAGATCGTCCACCCCTCGATATCATCTCCTCTTCCACCGCCTGATTGCAAACACTGGGAGACGTTACACGGGGGAGGGTGGGATGACTGCTACGTTCGACCCGAACCGTGACGTCGTCACTTTTCCCTGACGTCATTGCTCGACGTCACGACCCGCCGCCCCGTCGAACGGGTGGATGGCCAGTGACGTCACCGGCGACGTTCGATCGACGGTGAACTCTCGTCGGATCCTTCCGCGCTTTGACGAAGTGGACGCATGGCTGACGATCGTCGACGAGAGTATAAGATCAGACTCCGAGGCTCGGGAGGGTCTATTCGGGAAGTCAACTTTTTCTTGGAGCGCGTCCTCTCTGATCCCTTCGAAAGAACTATTTATAAATCTCCGATACGAGGTAACCCGACGCGACCGAGCGACACGTTCGGCCGACCCGAGGTTTCGTTACACGAGCTAAATCGGTACGTTCCATAAAAATTTACTGACGAAAGGTCGTTTTTGAATAAGACCATCGGCGGCAAGGACGGCGCCGGTTCGAGCTCGATCCCAGGTGTATGTAATTCGGTCGAGCGTAGAGTCAGCGATACATCGCGATCGATACTCGACGATCAATATCTGAGCAACGCCCTTGGGCAAACTGTGCTTCACCGGGTGAAAATCGTCCTTCGATCGTGAATCTCGCCGATGCGTCTCAAGTGACTTTACTGATAACACGGTGTAGATTGAATCGACCGCGCGGCGAGTCCTGGTTCCTCGAACCGATCGGAGACGGGAGGACGAAGACGCGCGGTCTTCGATTCGAACGGGTGCACGCGTGCCTACCCAGGAACGTGCATCGGTCCTGCGCAATGCGGTCGGCACAGAAAACTATGCAATCTTATGCAACGCTGTGCAATAGCGTGCAATTAGTATCGTGCTCGTGCACCGCCACTTTTACCTTCGGTTTCCCGAAAGAGCCATCGGTTGCAACGAGGGGAAGCGGTGCGTCCCGTGCACCTTCGCACTTATCACTCGAAACGGTCGGGCATCGTTCTCCCTTACGTTCACGACTCTTTTCCTGGCGATTCTACGAGACGATACGCATCGACCCTTGACGGTCCGACCTCTGAAGTCGCGTTCTCTAACGTCCACGTGCAAAAATTGCAGCCGATGCCTCGTCTCGTCCGCTCGGTCGAACCTTTGCTCGAGACACGAACTCTCTCGTAATTCACGTGTCTTGAACCGTTTCAGCCGTGTGTTTCTGGTTTCGGCCTCCCGTTTCAAGCCGGTACCACGCGTAACGTTGCACGCTCCGACACGCGTCATCCCCGCTGCTCGGTCAGCCGGTTTCCCCCGTCGTCGTCGTCGTCGTCGTTGCGACCGTTCTGTGCGACCGCGTCGAGCGATCGACGGACCATGCGAGATTTTTAAACTTGGTCCTTCGTTGTCACTTTTGAATTCTACCTGGACGAATCGTAAGGGGAAGATTAGGTGAACTCCTCGTGGACTCGATCGATCGAGATCTGTGTCGGTGAAAGTTACGTCGGTGCTGATAATTTCGGACGAGTTCTTGAGACGAGATAAAAGTTATGCCGTACCGATGTAAAATTAATCAGACGCAACAAGTAACGGAGTCTGATCCAAGTTTTAATCCGTGCACACTGTATAAGTAAGCGGAGTGAGGCGGAGTGGATCACGGCTACTTAAACGAAGCTGTCTTATCTTTTGTACATGCCTTTGTTATCGTGCGATCGCTTGCTAGCGATGTAAATACGGTCTTTGTTTGTGCATAATATTTGACGAGCAAAGATAAACATGTCACTCGTCCAACGACAATAGGAAATCACACGGTGGTCTCGTTACGGAGGGAGCGTGGAATTTTTGTTGGTACTCGACGGTGCGCGTCGAGCACTCACGGCAAGTGGGAAAATTCTCCTAGTTTAATTATTTTTCGTCCATCGAATTTTCTTCGTTATCGTCTCGTTCCAACAATTTTCTCACTAATACCGTTTCTTCTCCGAAGAGTTGGCCGTCGACGTAACATTTTACCCGTCATCGCCAAGCTTCCGTGCCATTAAAAAGTTCCTTTGAGCATCGCGTCTTGGAAATACGAGCTCCGTGACATGTTTTTCTCCTTCTTCCGTCCGATTTCACCGTTTCGATGCTGGCGATGCGCGATTGTCGTCGATTTCAAGTAAAAGATTGAACATTTTCCACGCGACTCACCTCGAAATTATTACGAGATCACGTGGAACGCGAATTTATTTTTACGAACGACATGAACGATTGCCGTTGTTCACGCTGCCGTCCTCGATCGTGTCGCACTGCGAAAAGGTGAAACGATCTCGCGTTTAAGGGGTTCTAAATTCTGTAACGTTGGCGGTGGCAGTTGTTGCGTCGCGCGACTCGTCACACTTGATATTTATGAGGGGCAAGCCCTCCTTCCCAGTCCCATTATTTCCCAGAATCAACCAAGATGTGCATAATATTATTTATGGATTGGAAACTATCGCTGATAACCCGTGTCGGACCACGGGAAATCGTATATCTCCGTGTCAGCTCCGCAGTTCGGCTGATGAAAGTGTCGCGTCGTGTGCCCGCACTGTTCCAAGCGTCGATCTCGTCTTGTTTCGGATTTTCCTCGATTTCTCTGGGATCAGGAGAATTTTGGGCGACGGTCTCTTCGGTCCTCCCTCGTCGACGAGAGAGTCGGCGCGACCACCGCGTAAAGTCCGAGGAATTTTAAATCGGTGAGAAGTAAGACGACGCGTTTTAACGAGAGCGAAAAACGATTTCCTGTTCTTTGTTCGTAATAAAAATCGATATCGGCGACGGTGTCGATGTCCAAGTTGATACATCGCCTTCCTCGCGAATTGTGTACCTTCGGCCGTCAGAGTCTGCCAAAGGAAATACGGTATTTCCTTTTCCATTGTTGGACACGTAATCACATTTCAGTCGTTGAATCAGAAGACGCGCCGTTGACATTACCACAACATAACGTCCGCTGACTCCAGTCGTTGGTTCGGTGCATTCGTCTCGCCGCTATCCGGATTCGTTTCGTCACGTTTCATCTCAATCGAATTGGCCGACACTTTCACGATCGAACGAAATCGCGATTTTCTCAAATTCCTGCCAACAGAATTATTGTCCGCCGTGTGCCGAGAGCTGGAGGAGAAAGTGTCGGGATCGCAGGTGAAACGTGCGTTTCATTACGGCTGAGGAACGAGACCGGCAAGTCCGTCGTTGACTCGATCGTCTCACGAATGTTCCACCACCGACGGTCTCTCCGAACAGAATCAAATTCTGTGATGTCGCTGATAAAATAGTTTTCGAAGCGTCGTTAACGACGGCAGCTGATTCTTTGCTCGTTTCGTACGATTCGATTCCCGTGACTCGAGCAAACATCGGCGGCGTACCTCGCGTCTCGTACTTCTCTTCGTTCACTCAGAAGCATCGATAATTGATCGCCGTTTCCAATCTAATTTCTCGATCCACCGGTGTCAACGGTCGAATCGGCGTCAACGATATCGGGAAAAATTAATGTTCGTAGACCGACGTATCGTTGCCAATGAATCGTCAGATCGATCGAACGTTCTCTACCCAAACGAGATCGACTCGCGATACGTGCGACGTCGTAACGAAACCTTCGCTCTCGTAATGCGTTACGAAATGACGCAACTTCTCATCTCTCATTGCTAATCGAGAAAATGAATCACGCACTTTACGTACGTATTTGCTACCGTTCGTATCTCGAACGTGCACCGAACGTCATCGCCCTTTCGTCGTTTGATCGTCGGCAACGTCGTTCTCTTTTGGTGCACGTTTACACGAGAAATTTTGATCGACGAGTCACGATCATGAAGTAGCGACAAAACGATTCCGGCTTGTTCGCGTTCGAACGTCGCTCGTCGCGGTCGTCGTCGTTACGACGTCACAACGGAATCGTCGGCTGCGATTGGTCGACGGTCGACGAGGCGTAGCGTCACGGTCGACGACGGAGAGCGGCGAGCGAGAGTGGGGCGACCGCGTCGAGGAGGGCAAAAGCTGTCTGTGCTATTTTCATCCGCCGCGCTACTGCTGGCCCAGATTCGAGGCGACCGTCGCGACGCGAGCAACGCGACATCCTCTCGTCCGCGAGTTCGCTCGACCCACCGGTTAGTCATATAATCGCGATTACCGTTCACGAATCCTAATCAACGTCCGAAGAGGATCGTTCGTCGTGCAGATCGCGAGTATAGAACGTCGCCCAGACAATCGCGAGGCGAAGCTCGAGTGGTTGCACGCGCGTACACCTTGAAGTTCGTCGAACGTGCTTTCGATCCGGCTCGGATCGAAAGGAAGCGTGAGAAGGAAGGAGATTTTATGAGACGCCACGACGAATTTCGACGCGTAGTGAAATCGTGCAAGGCACCCAGTGCGCGTCGACGTGGTGCTCGTACGATGTGACTCACCGGCGTACGTCGTGCGCTCGAGTTTTACCCAACTGTGCGACGCGTTCCTTTCGCTTGGAGCGAGCACACGATCGGGTGCCCGATAAACCGCTCGAACACGATCGTTCACCGCGGCGAGATCGATCCCGGGTCGTCGGATGACCTTAAGGTACGCCTCTCTCGTCTCGTGGTTACCACGCTTCCTCTCCCTCTCTTTGGTCACGTGGACCCAGCCGATGATACGCGATGGCCCATTCATGTGTCGCTGACGGCGTAAAAGAGTCGAGTCGAACGATCGGGTGAAATTCTTTTTAACGATCGCGGTTCACCCGCGTCACTCCGTGACGGGAATTCATGATTTCGTTGGCACGCGCATCGGCGATTCGTCGCGGAGAACGAATTTTCTCAGGTGGAAATTTCCATTCGAAGGTCACGGTCGAGAGGAGACGATATCGAATGAATGCACGATCCCGCCGGTCGATTGGTCGACCGACAATGAATTTCGTGGTCGTGCAACGGAGCACGTTACAATTATCGGTGGTACTCGACGTTTGATCGTCGGAACGTCGAAGATAGCGACGCATTCGAGTCGAATCGTTCACGTGTCTCGGGCGGGCAAACGGGTCGCAGGCATTCCTTGGCGGGCAAGTCGAGCGGATCTGTGTAAACGTGAAAAGACGCGCGAACGTCGCCGAAAGACCCCGACGTACTCGTCGTCCGCGAGACACACGGGTAGAATCGAACGATCGAATCTTGGGTCGGAAAATGGTGTCAGCGACTAAATTATCATCGGAACGTCGGTGCGCGAGTTTTTGGCGCGCTGTGTTTGCGCCGAGACGATACCGCAAAGCGTCGACATTTAAACGTCGGACAAACGTAGCAGCTGTTTGTGGTCTCTGTTTCGGTCGCGAATACACCGCGAAAGGGGAGCCGAACTAGATGCTCGCGCGTCTCTCCCGACGTCTGACTTCCTTTTTTTCTCCGTCGACCCGTCGCCACGCGTGCTTTCTACGTACTCTTGGCCCCTTCGTTACCCGCTCGGCGACAGTAGAATTTGAAATAAAAATGCGGAGCCACGGCTGACTCACGCGTTCAGATCACGCGGTACCACGTCTTCCCGTAGTTGAAGCGTAAATTGATCGAAACTGGTCTCGACCAGAACAGCGTAGTTATCTGCCTGTGCACGTATATGTACACGCGTACGTACGTGTGGTCGATCGGCCGATTTTTCTCTCGGCGAAACGGCCCCGTCGTCGTTACCAGCCGAACGCGGAATCGGCAGGTGGGAGCATACGCACTCGTCACGCGGTGTCCGCCGACCGTTCGTCTCGGACCCGCCTCTCAAATCGGACCACCGTCGTAATCGTTCCGAAGTTTCCGACTATTTTTATCGATGGCCCGCTCTCCAGGCACGTTGAACTTACACGTGACCCGTGACTGCGCGTTTGCTCCTCGAATCCTCTCGTACGCGCGACGTTACGATAGTCGCCGGGATACGTCGCTCGTCGTTTGACTGTTTTCAAACGGGGTCGGAAGTATCGACCGCACAGTCGAACGAAATTAGAAAAGTGCACGTTTCAACTACGTTCCCACGCAGGGATCTCTGTTCGACGTAATTCGTTCGTAAATTGATCGGCGTCGTTTCCTCCCGTCGTCGCGGCGGACGAACAACTATGAATTTTTTTTTCCTCTCGTCGCGAGAACGTGCACTGTTACCGCGCGATCGTTGGCGCCGTCCTCTTCCGGCGTCGACCGATGACACGTTTAAGAATGAAATTAAATCCTGACTCCTCGTTTTTCTTTCTCACAAAGTGACAAACGATCAGTGCATAATTGAGAAGTTCCATGAATCACGGAGTATACGTTCGATCGATCGATCGATCGAGTAGGCGCCGTCTGATGCGCTTCCGGCGTCGGTCGTTTACGCGTTTAAACAGAATTGACTGTCGATCACGGTAAATCATGTTCGTTAATGACCAAACGCACTATTCGTCGGATCTCCGTTCGAACGAGTCCACCTGCAGGTAGAACTATAAGATTTCGCGCGTAACGGGAACATGCGTTTCTCAAAGGCCTTGTGTACTTTTATCGGAGCAGTGACTCATCCCCGATAGATTTACTCGGTACTCGCTGGGTCTTCCGCGACGGCGGTTGCTAAGGTGAGGTAAAGCCAGATTTCGTGGAATCTAAACGTTCAATTCCTGGGTGAAATCACCATCTCCGTCGGACCGCGAGCGGGAGGAAATTTGAGAAAATCCGATCCGCGTTCGACGTCGCGTCGTGCTCGTTTGATAATAATAATAATAATAATAATAATAAAGGGCGAAAGATAATGGAAACGGAGAGGGGGAAAAAAGGGAAAAGAAAGAAAACTAAGACTAATCATAAATACGTAAATTTACGTATAAAGTTGTAAATAAACATAACAAAAGAAAAAGAATGCAGCAGAAAGGGATTACGATTGACAAGCGTAACACGAAACCAGTTTAACCTTTTATAGTTGTATCTCTCGTCGAGCTTATCAGTGCCGAGGTGCAGTAGTAACGGTGGGAAGCGAAACGTTTCGCCAGACCCTCGTCTATCTACGACTTTGCGAGAGGAGAGGCTACTCTTTCGATCTCGATTGCGGTTCTCTTGGTTCGTCCGTAGAACGTTGGTCGCCGTTTCGAGATTCATCCGAACGGTGTGAGAAGGAAGCGTGCACGATTACTCGATAGATCCTTGGAGGTAGGAGAATCGAGACGAACAAGAAAACAAGGTCGCGTTTCAATGCGTTCGTATCAATTTCCAGCCGACGTGCCGCCGTTCCGATCTACGCGTGCCGGTCTCGATCAGAAGTAATAACGCCGCGCACCTCGATAAATGTGATGACCATAATTGCTGCTGACGCGTGCAACTTTTTGCCTCGAGATCGACCATTTTTCTCTCACGGTTCCGATTGTTCTCAATTACGATATAAAACAAGTATCCGACGCGGTGGCAGAATAAGAATTCGTTTCTAGACAAGAATTTCATCGTGAGACTCGTTTCGTTACGATCGACGGTAAACGACGATCGGGAGAGAACGTTTCCGTGACGCGGGAGTAGAAAATTTCCTTCACCCAATCGCTATCGGTATTTCCACTTTCCCGTCGCCCGATAATCGCTTCGCGGCGGAACGACGCGCGAACCCTCGAACGTACGTACGGAACTATGATTGACAATGAATCTCCTTGTTCGCCGGTTCGCCGGCTGGGAACTTTCTCGAACGTAGACGCGAAACTCGGAAGAGTCGTACCCCGATTCTCGTCTCTTCCGTGTTGGTCTTACGTCCAGTAAATTCCAGCCGAATTCGACGACGATACGGCAAACAGAATTTTATTTACCACCGCCGCGTTCGAACTGTCAGTGCGCGCGGTGCACTTCGTCCCTCCCTGTCTGTCACTGTTTCTGCCTCTCTTCCCGGGATATTTTAAGCCCGAAGCAGCGGACTTTAAATATAGACATACGTACTCCCCCCCGTGCCGTTTACCATTTACGTTTCGTTCGACCATTAACTTGGACTTGGTCTTCGGGATCCCGGCGTCAAATCGAACGAAAATCGAATGAACGTCGGTAGGTACCGCGCGTAGACGTTCCACGCGGAACTGGGACACTGGCTCTCGCACGACGTCGGACCTTGGGTCACCTTCGTTTCGTCGAGTCGTCCGAAACCCTTTTACGGTGTTCGCACGATCGACGCGAAACGAGGAATCGCAGGATCGATCGATTTTCGGTTCGGGTTTCGAACCTGACGAATCGACGAGACGCTGACGCAGAGAACGCCAGAGCAGACGCCAGTTTCACCTGTGCGCGATGGACGAGCGCGAAAGAAATGATCGGTGTCTGCGCATACGTGTACGCGTACCTCGTTTTCACTGAGGCCAACGTGTTCCACGGTCGAATGTAGGTTTCTGGGTCGATCTCGGTGAGGTTTTTCTTTTCACGAGCGCGCGACGTTCCACCACCATAGGTGCTAACGGTAAAGGCAAACTGGCAGAGGCACGGGTTTCCGCGCGTACTTACTCCTTTCACTGACTGCCCGTTGTTTCTTTCCCCTTTGTTCGTCGCTTCAGATTTATTAAGCCGGGTATTCATCTGAGCACGAATGCGAACGAGGCAAGGCGAGTCCGAACAAATGCCTCGTTTTGTCTCGTTTGTAAAATTTTTCTTCGCGAACGAAGTCTGCCGAGGCAACGAACGAGACAGTGATCCACAGCGAACGCAGTGAACGATGATCCAGCGAGATAGGCAAGGTACGTGGAACGTACACGAATGCCGTCCATACGTAACCAAATTTTTCTTTGAAGTACCGACTCCGATCGGCTCGGGTCCCGAATGCCTCAGTCTGTGCGGCGAACAGCCGAATGCAGTTTGCCGCGCCTCGGTTACACGTCCACATATGTATGCTCATTCGGACTCGCCTTGCCTCGTTCGCATTCGTGCTCAGATGAATACCCGGCTTTACTATCTCGCGTTCGTATTCTTCGTGCTCCACGCGATGATCCGTGACGACGTGACGAACGACACGGTCTTGGAACTCGCGGAGTAATTGAACGACGACGGGTACGCGTCGGAGGAGACGAAGAGATTCGATCGATCGTCGATCGCGAACGGCCGTGAGAAAGGGCCCGGTCGTCGAGACTAATCCGACCTTGTGACGACGCGTCGGGAAGCTTGCGGAGACGTCGGCGCCCGGTTCGTCGGCTACCGGCTGCCAATTATTCTGGTTATTCCGGTACGTCGATTCGAGCGCTCTCACTTTTTCCTGTCCACCATCGCGGTTCGAGGAGCGCAACGGAACCTCTCGTTACGTAAACAGGCATTTCGTAAATTGTCTCGACGTCCTGACGGAACGACGGCGCGTGCCGCCCCGTCGCTATACCTGTCTCTCCCGATCTGCGTTTCGAATTGGTCGACGTCCGCGAAGAGACGATTCGTTTCAGTCGCGCGACACCGACACGGCCGGGTCTCTCCGCATCCGTCGCAGACCTCGGGGTAGTTCCAGGTGCGTGAAATCGTTCGACCGCGAGATCCGACCGACGAACGGTTCGCAAGACGAAGCTTCGAACGCGTTCTCTCGTCTCTTCTTCGATCGCGTTCGTCTTCCGTGTGACGAACGGGGGTAACGTACTGGAAGTTCGATCGACCGCTGCGAATTCGTCCCCGGGTGGTAGGACGTCGATCGAACGAGTCTCTGTCGGGAGTAGCGTCGTTCCGTTCCCGGAATGTTGACCTAGACATTTCTATTTACGATCAGCGATCCCCGGAACCACCCGGTGCACGAGACGACGGAAGCACTTCTGCGCGTCTTCACCGTCTCTTTCGCTTAGCACGTGCTCCTGCCAGAGATAAAGAGAAAATTCGTGTTTGTTCGACGATTGTTCGAACGTTTCTAGTAGCACCACAGATTTAAAAAATGCACTGCCACGCTCCGACGACGCGCGTCCTCTGTTTCAACGTTTTACGTCAGTTTCTATCGTGAACGCGTCCTCATAACTCGAATCGTTTCTCGAACCGTCGAGCGTCGAGATACAAAGAGAAGTACGCGTGGATCGCGTGAAGAGATCGGGCCGCGTCGATCCGTCGGCGGTACCGAGAACTCTTGCCGTTTGATCGATCTCGTTCGAGGTTCGAGACGTCACGTCTAACGTCGTTACGGTGACACGCGTGTGTCGTACGCAAAGAATAAATTGATGTCGTTTTTCCTCTCCGTAATGAATTTACCGGGCAGATTGGGTACGCGTTCGCCGATTCACAATGGTTTGACGCAAGATTTGGCACGTGTCATACGTACGCGACGACTTGTGATCGGTCCGTTGTCGCAAGTGGGATAAGAATATCTCGCTATGCACCGAAATAGAATCTTATTTACAACTGCGAATTTATCGTACTGCGTTTGTATTTTTCGTTGAACCCCCGCCCTCGCCGAGCGACGCGATTATTTGTCAGCTCGAAAGACAATCGACGTACTCGCGTCTCGATTGCTTGTATGCGGTCCGCCGACCCTACGAAATTGTCTAAGAACGTTTCTTCGTCTATGTTGCAGTTTCCTGGTGAGTGCATCCTCACATACATGGAGTTTCAGCTGGATAGTGCAGAATACTGCCAGGCTCAACACAAATAGAGAGACACGCCCGAGCATCTTAGAACCTGCTAAGCACTGTTGAAGAAGAGGGGATCGAAAACATCTTTGATTGGGCAAAAGAAACAAAAAGAAAAAGGAATTTTATGATATATCGGGATCATTGCCTCGAAGTCAGAGAATCAATTAGCTAGTCATCGCGCGGAACGTAGGAAGAATTAAATAGTATCAATTGTTAATTTACCGTATTAGATGCGAGCATCGTAGTTACTGAGCGCACCTGATCCAGGCGCAGCCAGTGCCAAATAGGTAAGAGCCGATACGACGAATTTTCGTCGTCGTCGTCGTCGTCGTCGTCGTCATCATCGGAATCTGATCCAATTCTCGTTTTTCAGATAATCTTCCGAATCGTAGTGAAGAATCCCGAGTGGGACTCGGTCGCATATCAACAACGCCTAATGTAACGTAGTCCTCTCCCCTTCGAAGGAATCCGCACCTTGACAAAACTTCTCGAGGTCTACATGTGAACCCATTGTTCTGTCCTCTGTAAAAAAATAACAAAATATTCAATTAGTTAAATGAGAAACAACTTTATAAGACTGACACCTATGGGCTAAGTTGTCAAAATCCAGCCTTTGTCGCTTCGTATAGTGTGGCACATCGCAGAAAATAAGAAGGTAAAGTGAAACGGTCGACGTACAGAATCCTTGGAGACGTGAGAAGTTAGAGCGATCCACAGGGAAAGTAGGAGTTCTTTTTCTCTCGCCGTGCAAAAGGAAATGAGCAACATGAGGGTGAAGGACATAAGACCAGAGCCCGCCGAGATCGAATACAAAAACATGAAGTTCCTCATTACTGATCGGCCCAATGATCAGACCATTCATACTTTCATTCAAGTACGTCTGTCGCTCGCCTTTCCGTAGACCCCAGCTTCTGCGGTGTTCTGCGCGGTGATTAATACTCATTCTTCCTCCGACAGGAATTAAAAAAGCACAATGTCAAAGAAGTAGTGAGGGTCTGTGAACCAACGTACAAAGTTGAGGAACTCAAAGCTGAAGGGATCAACGTGATAGATCTGGTCTTCGACGATGGCACCTTCCCACCGAACGAAGTACGTACGATCGTAACGTTTCGAACGACCGAGTCCACGCTACGGTTGGATTCGAATCTGATGATACGTCGACCGTGTTCGGTTTCAGGTGATCGACGAATGGTTTGAACTACTGAAGAACCGATTCCGTGAGTCGCCTGATGCGTGCGTGGCGGTACATTGCGTCGCGGGGCTCGGCAGAGCACCGGTTTTGGTCGCTCTGGCTCTCATCGAGCTCGGACTCAAGTACGAGGACGCAGTCGCATTGATCAGGGAGTAAGTACGATTCAGTATTCTTGATCCTTTGTACGCGAGACAAGGCCGTGTGACTCATCGAACCGATTTACGTTTGTTCAGCAAAAGACGAGGCGCCATCAACTCGAAGCAGCTGGCCTATCTTGAAAAGTATCGTCCCAAGTCTCGGTTGAAGCTCAAGAATGGACAGAAGAACTCCTGTTGCGTCCAATAGATCAAACGATTTCTTTGAAAAGTTACTAATTCATACTGATTGGTACATACCTAAGTGTATAGGTCTTCGCGCCTGGTAACAAGAGACACTGTATCGACTCTGTTCTGAAAGGCCTATCAATGGAAATGCAACCGAACGACTTTACCAGACGATTTTAAATTGCATGTTTTGCACTGTCCGATTCTCCCGCGTAAACCGTAAACTGGTTTCAAGGAAAGTACCGATCGCTTCACGATCGTTTCCACTCTTCTTTCATGGAATTTTTATATTTATTTTTGATACTAAATTAACACCGAACGCCGTAGAACAGGCATAAAAAGGTCGTCGTGGTAAAGATGGTTAATAGAATTCGAACGGACCTGATCGTTTGTACGACGAACGATGAAACGAACAGAGGATCGGCATGTGCGTTTTACAATGTTACTACTCGGGGTGCCTCGTTTCAGCGCATACAAGTATTTTCGAAGGCTGCATTTACTTGGTCCAATTGAACACGCGATACGTTGCTTGAATTAATCTTTTGAACGTCGGTCGATATGTTATTTATGCGAGGTTGAAGGGGGGGCACCTTTGGATCAGCGGTATTTTTGACAAAGTGAACGGTTCCTTTGGTACTGCGATTGTACCTAATCGTCGTCGAACTTAGGCTATTTAGAAAAATTAGTGCAATAAAGAAAACAGGAAGTTAAGTTTTCCACGATAATTGAACACACGAAACGATTGATAATGGTCTTTGAACATTGGCTTTCGTCTCGCACCGAGTCTCGAGGATGTTTCGCGCATAACGAGAAAAATCGACTCGTGTCGTCCTTGTTTTCGATCGTTACACGATGATCGTTTGAAACAAATCTTTTCCTGAACGGAGCCTGGCGCTGTTCACATTTGTATGATAGTTAATCAATTTGACTGAGTTTCGCGAACTTAGATAACGTGCTGTGATCAACGGTCGTTGAACCAGTGTCCGCTGTTTTCCATTTTATACCGATCAACCGTAAAGTTAAATTTGATACAGATTATTAGCGATCCACGTGAAACTTGCACGTATTTTCATGTATTTACCTCCTACACTTGTGAAAGACGATTTGTACAAAATATGTGAAACACGATAAGGGTCTACAAGCACGTTCGGACGTCGATCTTCGAATACGAACACGGATACGGAACGTCAGGTGGGAGAAACAATTGCGTTGCATTTCCAATGGCATGCCGAATCGATGAGTGTTCTTAACTCTTACTGGACTTGGAATCTGCGTTAACTTGAAATAACGAAATATTGCGAGAAACAAAGCGAGGAAAAGAAAGAAGAAAAAGAAAAATCACTCCAGAGTTATATATCACTTTTATCGTAGCTTAACGGCAATTTCACCAAAATTTTTTTAAACAACACGAAACATCTGCTTTTATTCGATAAATTTTAAAAGGCTGCATACGCGTTTTGTGTGAAGCATATATTCTAATCGTACCAACGATTTTGGTAAAATTGTCGGTGATGCTGTACGCCACACTAAACTGTGTTCAAAAGATAGAGAAAAAAAATTCACTCCTAAAATAATGAATGTAATACTTAGAATCATTTCACGTGTCTGCCGATTCAACGTGAATGTACGTACTTTCTGTACGTATCACGATACGTGAATTACGTTTACGAGATCGTTTCCTCGTGCTCCGCGTTGAACGCTGTCGCGTACAGGAGAGTGATTACCTTTTACGTATTTTTCTCGTCTTCGTTTTCGTGATCAACGATCAACGATCAATGATTCAGAACGACGTTTTCCCGCGATACCGTCGGCTAACAATGAATTCAATTGCCGCGAGGCGTTCGTCCGTTTTGTGCATAATTTTTAAGTGTCCGTCGTACATTCACTGTGATCGCAGACTCGGAATGAAGTTCGAAACCTGGTACAGCTCCTTTTTTGTAATGTTAAAAAAACTGCAATATTTTTTACCAGAGGATGGGACGAGGGATGTTCGTAAAAAAAAAAATGAGAATTAATCGAACCTTAGACCCGAAGTTGAATAATTTTTTCTAATTGTTCAATTTTTTTTCAATTCTCTTTCCTTAGATAATTTTTTTAATAACCGTCACGATCGGTGAACCGTTCTTTCTCTTTCCCCTCTCTCAAGGTTCATTCTTCATCTTCGATTCATTTCTGTTTTTAAAACATTGATACTTGAGGTGTGTCTCCTCTCGGCGATTCGTCGCCGAGATGGGTCGCCGACCAATAATTCTTATCGTATGAAATTTGATTTTGTTCGATTCACTTCTTCAAGCGGTGATACTTCGTACCGAAGTAGTCGTAATACGTGAGTGAACAATTTTTATCTGTGATACGTTTCTTGCTAGAGAAGAGTCGTCGAAAAATTAGATGGGACTGATGATCGGGCTTTTCGAGAGCTACCCATGAAAATGACGATTGAAAGAACATCTTCATGGTCGAGGAAGAATCGCAGCCCGCATTTTCGAATCAAATAGTAAATGGGCATTCGTAGATCTTATTTAAAATTGTATCTAGGCACGTAATTCGATCTGAAAGTCGACTATTCCGAGTACTCACAGAGTATTGAAATTTAAAGAACAATGAAGGTAAACTTTCGTTCTCGAAGAATTGAATCGAAACGTTCTGTAAAATTTAATTTTCTTGTCAGAAATTCAAATTGAAAACGGCCGAAAAAATGGACGGAGTATAATTCTTTTTCAATTGCCATGTATTTAAAAATGATGATGATGTGAAAACAAATCGATTTATACGATATAATTGTATTTTAAGTTTAAAATAAGTGTTCCAGTTTGTTTTATGAATATTGAAAACGCAGGAACAACTTAGATAGCGAAAAATCCTCTATTTTGAACCGACGTAATGAAGTAAGAACAGTCACTCCTTTCGAATCGATTATACAAAAAGAAGAAACTAAATAAATGAATTTAACGAGTTAGCGCAATGGAAAATGAGAATTAATATTATTATTATTATTATATTTAATTTGTTAATGTAATTTCCTACCTACTGCTGTATTAAAATGACACTGATTAAATTAAACGAAGAATTTTGTTATATTGTGAAACGTCAGTAATGAAATAATAAAAAAAAAAAATTGAAGTCGTTTCGTGACACGGTCTCGCATGGTGCGTGACTAAAATTTAATAAGACTTTTTCCCTGATCTTCCGAACAAGCGGAGACGTTTATTCTAAGAACAGCTTCGTCGTTCTCTATCTATTTTTTTTTCACTTTTTTTCTCAGTTACAAAATTATAAAGATCGCTATGCGTCAGACAGATGTATTTTGTGGTAGTTACATTTCGTTCGTTTTACATGAACATATTTTCACCGTATTCTGGTAAACGGCGTCTCGGTCTAGGCGGGTCAGGGTCCGGTGGACCGAAGGGATCGAATCTGGCGAATGGCGGGACCGCTCCACTGAAATGAAACGCTGTCGTTAGTAAGGATTTAACATAAATCGTGTCGATCGTCAGTTTTCAATGAACTCACGGTGGTAGCCTTCCCGGTATCCCTACATCGGGCCTGTTGGGATGCACATGATTGCGCGCAGCAAATGGATCGAAGATCATTCCACCACCGCCACGTGCCAATGGATCTAAATCTGCGGCTCCGACTCTCAGAAGATCGGCAGCAGGGCTGTTTTAAAATTTCAAACGCATGATCGCAGTGAAACGGTCGTTGAAACGTCGCATATTAAAAAATCATTTTTTGGCATGTCATGGAGAGAATAAAACAGTTTATACCAATTATAAGTTCACAGGTTCAATTGTGCGCGTTAAATACTTAAATGGCAAAGATTCAAATTTCGAACAGTGAAAACTCGTCCATATTTAAATCATCGGTATCGTGAAACGTCTGGAAAGATGTTCGAAAAATGTTATTCGTGAATCTGATCTACGTATGAAAATCGCATCGATTCTTCCGTCTCCCTGTCAGCCCTTGTTACGTTCTTTTATGACGTTTAGTTTTCGATGCGAATATTTACCCTGGATACGGCCCAGGCCGTCCTACCCTTAAAGGATCAGGTCTCAATCTGTCGTCCCTCGAATCATTCGTCGACGTGGTTTGAGTGGACGTTTCCGAGGTGTTACCAGGGTGTAAGGGATCTACGAGATCTCTCTGAATCAGATTCATGACATCTTGGTATTTTGGCGTGGGTCCACCGAGATCGTTTACGGTCTGGTTAATCGGAAACTGAACACTGGACACAGCTTCTCCTTCGACCCTCTGTCACATAAAATGTTTTATCGTCTTCTCCCGTCCGTGGAAGTGTCAGTGATACAGTTTTATACGTTACCAATAAATTTAGAAGCAAATCTTCCTCTGATCTTATTGCATGGAGTAGATACAATTTGCTGTTGGCCAAATAACGTAATGCATAATTGGGACGGGTGTTCCATCCTTCTGGAAGTAATTGTGATCCCTTTTCTGTCGGTTCAAACGTTTTCTAAAATGAAAGATGTACCGTGTACGACTTTGTTCAGGAGTTTGACGACGTTGTCATATAATTATGATAAGACTGTTGCTAAATCGATTTTACTACGGTTAAACGTGCAGAAATTATTCGACAGGTTATGTATCGTGCAATTTAAAGAACGACATGTGAATTTAGTATTTTATTAAACATATAAAGTGTGCGATGATGTCAGCGCAAAAAGCGTTTAAATTACGCGACATTTCCTGTATGTACGTTGATCGTTTAACGACTTACGGTATCGCCGATTCCGATACATCTAAATCCGTGTTTTATAAAATACCAATGAACGAACAGGATTATGAGGTCCTCCTGTCTCGCGGTTTGTGTTTTGTATAATTCCTTCACGAGTTCGAAGCCGAACAAATTGTTATCATCGTCCATCTTCATCACCTAGCGACAGATGAGTCTTCGACTTTTATAGATTACACCATTGGCGTTCGATGCGTACAGCTGACGATATTATTTCCGGTGCTGGAGTTGCGCGTTGTTCCTGTGATTTAAATCATGCTATGATCATTCTGGAATATTATAATGAAAATGGCTTTCAATTCGGGGTGAATAAAATGTTTTAAAATTATACGCGTTTAAGCCATGATTTTTATTACTATAATTCTGGAACGTAATATAATTTAGACAAACGAATCTACCAAATTTATTTTTAAATTCAAACGCTTCTTATGGTATCCAGGATACGCTTGTTTTTTGTTGAAATATCAATAAACTACATAGCTATGAAACAACGTTTGTTGAACATGAACTAACTGCTAGAACTAGTGGATAGGTAATGATCAAGTAGACAGTAAGATATGTATGTTTAACAAGACCTTTATTTCACTTCTAACCAATAAGCAATAGAACACGAAAATCTGCCTTTGCCAAGACATTGCGTGCGTAGACAAAGAGAGAGAGAG
>NW_017162322.1:3458638-3468116 GCF_001652005.2 Ceratina calcarata | reverse complement strand
TCATTTTGTAGAGGACGACGAGATCTACAATCTCTATATAACAGTTTCTCACTAGCATCAATAGTTTACGAGTAATTTGCAAGAAACAGTTTTTCGTTTTTCGTCTATAACTCGTTAACCTAACCTAACCTAATTGACACTAGCGAATTCTTTTTGCACAGAAATTGTAGACCTCGTCGTCCCCTACAAAATGAGCCTAAATACGCCCCCCTACGACCACCCGTTCGGGAGTTATTGAGGAAAAACGAAATGTCTTGTTAAAAGTTCGCTAATTCGACCGTCGAATTTCGTCAATCTTCTTGGTTCGCATCTGTGAACGCTAGATGGCGCCACTAGCAACTCCAAATTCATTGGAGCCAAGTACTTTCGCGGCCATAACCGCTAGATGGTGCCACGTGTATGCTCTCAATGCCCCAAAATCGCTTGGTGTACTGTCGTCATAGAGACGATCGAAACAAACAGAAAGAGTACAAATGACAACAGTGTCTATAGTAACAAACAATTTATTGCATCACATAAATCTGAATATTTTTGATACGAAGCTGTCGATGCTTCTGATGTATAACCCTACGTAACATAAAAGGTAGAGCATCGAACACGGGAGTGTGTGAATAAATTTAGTTGGAACAATGTCGGTAGATCACAATGAAAAATACATCTTCGATGCCGAATGGTACGATAAAATAGCTAGTATTTTAAAGAAGTTTTATCTGTATTATTATCCGTCCGACAATACCGTGGAACTGGTACGTATCAGATTTCTTGTAATATTCTCGCGTCCATTCTTGTAATGCTTGTTTTTAATTACATCTGGTGATTCACAGTTCGACTTGAAGGCCAGAAAGATATTTTTAAGGAGAACGAAATGCGAAGGTATAGAGGCAAAACATTTTTACCCCGGTGCCACCGTGACGATATTTTCACGGAGCATAAGGATAACAGATTACGCGGACTGTGTGACGCGAACGAAATTGCAAACGAAGATGCAGAAGTACATGATCGGTCTTACTCTGCATGACAACCGATCGTTTGTATGTATTGACGACTCACGAATTGTTCCTTGCCTATTTTCAGGACGTTCGCGATGGTGAAACCTAGCATCGTCGACAAGTTCGGCGAAATATTGAAGTATATAGTGTCCAACAATTTCCACGTGGCGAACATAAAAATGGTGAAGTTGTCTCAGGAGCAGGCGAGACGATTCTGCGATTATAAAGAGCAGAGTAACATAGCGTAAGGACACGTGTCAGATAGAAATTGTATCTTTAGGTTTCAAGCGTCGGTTCTATTTTCTGTATTTTTAATCAGGTATATGGTAAATTATCTCACTTCTGGTCCTATCGTAGCTCTAGAACTGTTGGGTGATCATGCAGTCACGCGTTGGTTGGAAGCAATGGGACCAGAAGATAGCAAGGAGGCTATTGAGAAAGCTCCGTCCTCGCTGAGAGCGCGTTACGGCAAAGATGTGATACATAATGCGGTGCATGGTTCTGAGAACGAGGAAAGAGCGGAGAAGGTTCGTCTCCGAAATTCTTATTGGCTCCGATTTTGTTTTCTACGTTTACGCATTTTCTCCCATAGGAATTAGAATTCTTCTTTCCCGATCCAAAGACCGGTAAGAAGGGGCCAGCGAATACGGCGACACTGGAGAATTGCACTTGCTGCATCATTAAACCACACGCGGTACAATCCAAGTTGACCGGTATACAGAATCATATCTTAAATACGTAAATCTCTGCCCTGACGGACGGTAGTACTTGACACGCTTCGTGATTCATTGACACAGGAGATATCATCGACGATGTTCAGAAAGCTGGTTTCGCTGTATCTGCCGTACAACAGTTCGTCGTTAATTCGTTTGACGCAGAAGAATTTTTAGAAGTTTACAAGGGAGTTCTTCCCGATTACGCGGTGAGTTCATCCTCGATCACCGACCACGCACTATTCTTTCGAATTCTTCAAAAGAAGAAACTGTTCTTCCGTAGGCGATGGTAGGAGAGCTACAATCAGGGCCGTGCATCGTCATGGAGATAAAGCACAAGGACGAAAAGTTCGATGTTCAGGGAGAATTTCGAAAATTGTGCGGACCCATGGATCCGGTTAGTGCAGATCATAGACAGACTCGTAAGGACTGTTTTGTGATATTTACGCTAGCGTTTGTGCAGGACATCGCGCGGCAAGTGAGACCGGACACGCTTCGTGCCAAGTATGGGAAGACCAAAGTACAAAACGCGGTGCACTGTTCCGATTTACCAGAGGACGGGACTCTGGAGGTGATACACACTTTCGGTCTCGCGCGATCTAACATTGATTCACGTAGAACGATCAATCTTATTTGTACAGGTGGAGTATTTCTATAAGATTCTGGACAGCAGTTGAGTCGGCGTGATGGAAATTGAAAGTACGACAAATTTAATCGTTGTCCGTTGTCACGTTTATCGATCTGACCATTTGATGATACGCGAACAAATTCGCTGCCTTTTACAGGATTCCTGCATCCATTCGTGGAACTATATTAAACATGTTTGTAATTAGGATATATCGGAACATTAATTTTTTACAACAAAGAACGCTTTTACTAGTTCTCTCGTTTTAATCACCCATTGAGTCCGAAATAATTTCCCAACCCGGTTTAGGAGAGGCCACACGTTTTTAAGAATGCGGTTCGTCCGCACATTTCAATCGGCCACTCTTACGTTCCGCAATGAAAATATAATTAAAGTTCGTGATTGAATCATCGGACGAACAGTTTCGTAATCGTTGCAAATCGTACGCGATCAGTGAACCGACGATGACCGAGCTCGTCGTTCGCAATTTATTTTCTAAATATAACCGTTCCCTGATCCTACGCGATGGATCAGGCCCTACATGGCATTGAGGACGCTCGGAGCGTCCCTAGAAGCGAATTTCGCAATGCCCTACTTTTACGAGTAGACGCGTAGTACAAATCCACCGTGACGCAGCATAGAAGGAACAGGGAGAACGGACGACGCGATCTTGAGTTTTCGCGTATTTTAAATTAACCCAAGGGGGCAAAAGCACGATCACCGATGCGAGACGTACAGACTCGGCGCTTTGGAACGACTGTTCTTACGATTGACGTGATTCATTAGCTTCCTCGTGGTATACACTGCCGCGTGCCACGAAGCCGCGACGGACCGAATACCGCAGTCATCGACTCGAATCGGAATACCGAACGGAAGGACGAAGTCGAGGGGAATTTCCGCCGAAGAACTCCCGGATCTTTTGTATCAACAGAACCGACCAAGTACCGATAAAACCCGTACCAGTACATACGAGTTCGTGGCCCGAAAAACAAATAGTCGCAACCGGTTAGTACGATCGAAACGAGAAAACTAACGATCGCTAATTTTTCGTACGGTAATCCCCGACGATCAATAATGAGTAATGACAAACTCATCGGGTTCACACGACGGGCTCGGCCCGTTTTAATAACGGTACGATAATTAAAGGATCTGCGGTGACCACCGCGCGATCAGAAGTTTCAGCGAAACGTGCCAGGTCTGCAGAGTCGATCTCTGAGGAGACCAATCGATTCGACGGTAAGAAAGCGGAAGTGCAGGAATTGCGCGAAATCGTGTGGAGAACGGTCGCAGCGCAACGCGCAGCGGCGTACCGGTTCGTCGGGCCGCTGTCAATGGACACGCGAATCGACGGGATGCGTCGCGATCACGCTCTTAAGTCCGATTGGCGTATTAGAATACGTGTACCTTCGAGCCGGTGCGTTGCCACCGCAGGATCGGATCGGGTCGGGCAGTAGTGCTTTCAACGGTGAGTAGAACGGACCCGTCGCCGATCGTCGCTCCTCCAGGGGGTCTGTGAGACTCGCGATTTTCGATCGCTACCAGTTCGAACGTTCGCGCGACGCGACACATCGAACTCGTTCCGAGCCACCGTTTCCACGTCTTCGAACGATCTACTCGAATCGCGCGTCGCTTCGTCGAGATTGGCGATAAGCAGGCGATAAGTAAACGTTTTGCGAGAAAGATATCTCGTCGCGCGTCGAGCAAAAGGACCAGGACCGTTTTTCGGATCGACGAACAGGCCCAGCTCGAGGCTCGCCGAAGAATTCACGGGGACCGAGAATCGCCCGATGCCTCCTCTTCCCAGTATCGAACGGTGGATGAACGTGAGTCGTTGATTTTGCTCGGAGTAATTGTCGTCCGTGTCGTTGGGTGATGCGTGCGTGTGCGAACAGGCACGATATGTTCATTGGCCGAGGATCTCGGTACTCGCTCTTTCACGTTTCCTGCACGCGTGAGTACCGCTCGGTGACGGCGCGAAAAGGCCTCTTCCGATATCTCGGCAGGGTTCGGAAGATCGTGTCTCTCTATGGACAAGATTCTGTGTACCAAGAGAATTTTCGACGAGATCGAGAGATCTCGAGGAACTCGCGACGAACGACGGACCGACATAAGTACAACCATTTAAACTAGTACGAACACCTTTCGCTCGGACCTTCGAACCATCGTATGCATGTGTGTACGCTCGTCAATGGTCGCATCGTCCGGAAGCGTGATCCTCTAATTAGTTTGAACGTCCATTGATCAATGACGCAGATCGGACCACCGTGTTCACTCCGTCGACCACGGTGACGCGTGTCGCGGGCTATTAACGATGTAATTCGTCAGTTCCTTTGAACGCGCTCCGGATGGACAGGCCGAGTCGCGCATAGGAGCTCGTAACGTAGTCGTTGAATGCACTTGACCCGGTTCGACGACGGCGTCGTCACCGTCGTCGTCGTCGTCGTCGTCGTCGTCGTCGTCGTCGTCGTCGTCGTCGTCGTCGTCGTCGTCGTCGTCGTCGTCGTCGTCGTCGTCGTCGTCGTCGTCGTCGTCGTCGTCGTCGTCGTCGTCGTCGTCGTCGTCGTCGTCGTCGTCGTCGTCGTCGTCGTCGTCGTCGTCGTCGTCGTTCGTTGGAGCGAAAGCGAGATCGAAGGCTGGTCCCGTCGTTTTTCACCAGAACGACGAGACTTCGTTCCGTGGCCTGTCTCGCGTCCTCGATTTACAGAGATTTTTGTATTTCCGTCGTTCTCTCGTTTATTCGTAGTTTTCTTTGTCACCGAATCACGCACAGTGACGACCGCGCGTTCTTCTCAACAAAATCGATTCGAACGTCCATAGATCCGTTCCTGGTAAATTACGTGATAATAGCATCTCTGAACGGATGGGTATTTCCAATTGATCTCGCGAAGAAAACTGAAAACGAATAGAATCGAACGGGTATGTAACGGAGATAAAAACTGGCAAAATCTGCACATTATGCGTTCCGTCGCCGTAGTCGCTTGCGAAACGATAGGTTCTCTCGATCATTGTTCGGAATCTATGTCGAAGAGACCAGCAGAGATACGGCGTCGTAGCGAGAGAAAGCGAGGATAAAATGAAATAACGAGGCACGACACGGCTCTGCCGATGCAAGGATAATTACGCGTTCGCGGCAGCGAGGGACGCAGGAATCGCTCTCTCGTATTGTATTTTTATTCGTTCTCACGCCTGTACGGAATTTACTTCAGACGATATCGAATCACGAGACGCGGCTTGTACGACCGATAATGACATCTTAACGACTACTCTTTAAAAGCGTTACTCGTCGTCGACCGGGTGCCTGTTTCGTCGTCCAAGACCCGCCTTGCTCGTTCGTCGATAAAGTTAAGAACTCGTAGAAATTGACTCTGTTCGAATGAAGAAGGATTGCGAAATTTCTACGCTCGACGGTGCAGCTGACGTTGAAAGTTTGCGTTCCAGTATTTCGCGTCGATCGATTTCAGAAAACGAAACCACGATCCGTATTAAAACGCGTCAGGTCGATTCGACGCGACGAAACAATCACGGACAGAAACAAGTCGAATGCAATGGTAACTGGATCGGAATTACGCAACATCAGGAATCGTTTTACGAACTACCGGCCTGTCACGCGTTGAAACGCTTACCGGCACCAGCATCTCGGCCATAGTTTGCCGCGTTCCACCACGGGATCTCGGACCCGTGCGAGTTCAACTGGCCGCGGGGAAAAAAGAACGGAGCTCTAACGACGTAATCGTGGATCAAATTGCTCGGCAACGTTCTTGGTGAGTTTTCGAGCGCGGAGGATGGTCCCTCGATGTTTAAACGAGAAGAAAAAGGAACGTCGTTCAATTGGAAAATAAGTAAACGAGTTCTGGGAAGTCACGGACAACGAGAAGATGAAGAGGCGCGGGACGAGTCCGATTCTTGAACGTTTCCGGTCGTCGGAATCTGATCGATGGATGCACGTTGCACATTGTTCTCACTTTCTTTCGCGTCACCGACGTCTTTACTTACGCTTTCCTTTATTTCGATGCCCTCGTTACATTTTCACGTGACGATAAGATGATGCGACGTAATAGAGATCGTTGAGGTCGGTTCGGGTTAAATTGCTTCAAATTTGCGATACGACGGCCTACCTTCCACGTTCGCGTTTCAGACGCGTGAGAAAAAGAACGGCGTGGCACGGAATCACGGATTATTTCACGAGGAAGAAGGAACGTCGAGGACGCTTCGATCGTCTCGGATGTCGCGGAGGAGGAAATGGTCGATACTTTCGCGATCGTCGCAATTGTCGTATTTCTGTGCAACAACTCTCTACTTCTCGCTTTCGACACAGAAATTCTCGATGATGCAATTGGCACTAGATCGCGGACTTGGTGCACTCGCGACGACAATCGATGGCCGGAAGAAACGGCTCAAAGACGTTAGATCTCGTCTGAATTTGATCTTGAATCGACGTCGCGAGAGTCTGTATGAAAATCCGCGGTCTAAAGTCGCGAGCGTGTTTCCTCTTCGTTCCGACCTTGATCGAACGTGTCTATTTTCTTAATCGATCGATTTGTCGATATCGAAGTTGGTCCACTCGAACGAACGCGGTCGAGCGAACGAGGTTGCATTTTTTCATCGTCCCACACTAGTTTTGCCAGCGGCTTTTTTTTGCGCGCGTTTACAGCGTCGAGCACATAATCGGACAAAATGGATAATAGCGGAGATTCATGACGACACGCACGACACTCGTACGAGTACATACACGTCTTTACGTACCAATACGATTCTTTTGAATCGAGCTCCGAGTCATCTTTTTTTATTCTCGCGATCGTGCATACCGCTTACTTTGGTCAACCTCGTGAACCGCGTGATTACACGCGGAAACGTTTCGAACGGCAACAATTCAATGCTTCGTTCGCTCGAAGGTTTTTTCGAAGACACACGTGCCTGCCATATCTAAATAATCTAAGGATAAACAACGAGGGAAAAGAACCGACGACGTGCCTCTTCTTCAAACTTGGCTTAACCGACGTGCTGGCCGCGTCGAGGAGCCGAAATCTGCGCGAACACGCGCCCGTCTCCGTCACCCCCCGCGTGTAACGCATGCCGAGGCTCGAACGGAAGACGATCCATCGTCGAGCGAGCGCGTTTCCGCACTACTCTATATCTGACCACCGTTCGTCTTCGCGGGCCTCGATGCGTCGGATCGAGATCGTCGACGATCGGCGATCGAAACCGGTCGCAGACCTTCTTCGACTCGAGTTCGAGCGTTACGATTCATCGCGTCGTCACCAAGAGGGAAAAACAGAGGATCTATCGGAAAGAGGATAGTCAGCACTCGGTTCGTCCACTAAGTCCAACGGTGCACGAGTTATGCAATTACATTTGTAATGGGCCAACATTCAACTCCGACAACGCTGGCAATTCGCGGTAATTACTGTGCCGTATCTCGTAATCCACTGCTGGTCACGTCGTCTACCATAAGACTCGTCTACCGATGCGACGGAAGGGAGCGGAAAAGATGAACTGCGCCGAAAAATCGAACGTCTTAACGTTCACAATTTTCGCGTCGATTAAACGTTCGGTAAACGACGCGTCTGGTCTTAATTTGTCGCGTTCTTTCTTCATCCCTGTTCTCTGATATACAAATTATACGGGGACAGAACTCGTGTCGTTTCGTAGGGAACGCTCCACTCGGCCGAACGATGGAACGACGTCGAGATTAAAGGGAAGGCTGACCGATTACGATTAAAAAATTGCTTACGAGTAGCCAGAAGAGAAGTAGTCGGAAGAGAACAGAAGGAACGCAAGGGAACGTTTCGCAGGAATGCAACGTCGGAGGAAGCGTGTCTCGAGCGTTAATAAATATTCATGTGCTCGGGAACGTGTTTCTAACGAGCGGCAATTAACAAACTATGTAATTTACATCGCTACCTCAATTTTGCCGGAACGAATTTCAGACGGTGTCAATTAATACAAAAGCTCGGTTGAAATCGCGTTTTCCTAGTTCCTAGAACCGAGATCAGTATTCTTCTTCTTGTGAACGAGGAGGATCGCGGCGTAGATGAATATCGCGTCCTTCGCTTCGTCGTGTCACCGTTCAGTGAGAGACGGCTACGAAATGAAAAATGCAGGAATTTACGATAGTGCTCGTACGTATCACGGCACGCATCTCGGTTCGTGCGATTTAAAAGAGAATTTTACGGAATCGTTCTAATCGCACACGTGGTATCAATTGCTATAATTCTTACCGGAGACCAGTCACGGACGGTTTCTCCGTGAAAACGTATGAAGACGGTAATCATCGTTGCATAACTGAAAAGGACGAATCCTCTCTGAAAACGGAACATGGACTCGACGGAGCGACGCGTTCAAAAAATTAATTTCTTCAGTCGACGAGGCGATGGAGGTAAACCATCGGTGATCACCGACGCGTACCGCGTCCACGATCGAATTAGAAGCGATGTAACGCGAACGGATCGATCTTGAGACGCGTCGTAAATTGCGCGTACCAATTCGTACCGTTCGATGCATTCTAATCTCGGTTCGGTCAGAATTTCATGTCGATTCGTTTGAGCGGTAACAATAATGTCACCTGACTGGCTGCCGGTTAAACGATGCACGTCGTAAAGTTAAGGATGTATTGGCTATACAGTCAATCCCAAAAGTTTATGCACCTTAGAAACGCATTTTTCAAAGAGAAATCAGACGTCGGAAGAACATTGCTAATAATAAACAACAAAAAAAAATTTTCGATTTTTCCGAGATTTTTCCAAAGGGACTCAATCAATTTCTTCCAAATTTTCGTTTTTGGTCAATAACTCCCAAACCGTTGCACGTACGGAAAAATTGCATATGATCTTTCTTATAGAGGACGACGAGATCTATAATTTCCATGTAAATTTTTTTCACTAGCGTCAATAGTTAACGAGTAATTTGCAAAAAACTGTTTTTTAGTTTTTCGTCAATAACTCGTTAAATATTAATGCGAGCGAAAAAATTTTATACAGAAATTGTAGCTCTCGTCGTCCTCTACAAGAAAGGTTGTATATAATTTTCCCGTAGAATCAACGGTTTAGGAGTAATTAAGGAAAAATGAAATTTTTTGCCAAAAGATCGCCGTTTCGACGCTGGGATGGTCGGATTTTGTCAACATCAATAAAATGCCAAATAATCATACGTAA
>NW_017162322.1:3382961-3458147 GCF_001652005.2 Ceratina calcarata | reverse complement strand
CTATTTATTATTAGCATTATTCTTCGGACGTCTGATTTTTTTTTAATTATAGGAAATGTGTTTTTCTGAGGTACATAAACTTTTGGGATTGACTGTATAGCCAATACATCCTTAAAACACGCCGGCCCATTTGTAAAACGATCGACGATATCCGAGACCGAGCTTATGAATCGTTTCTCGAACTTCGATTACGCAAACAAGCATGTTCCGTTATCGAAAGCTTGAAGGAACAATCAACGATTCGACGAGGGAAACGTTAAATCGAAGCGAACGAAAACGTTTCGATTCAGATGTTTCCTCGTGCCCGATCATCGACGCAGATCGTAAAAGAGATCGAAAAATGAATTAAAAACGAGGGCAGGTCTAGAAGCAAACTCAGAGAGAGTGATTCGAAACGTAGACGACGGGCCGTAACGAGAGAACGAAGAACCGCGAATCTCGGAACGGCATTACGAGTCGAACGATCGTCAACGGTATCTACCGTCCTGGAACAGCGAAGAAAACGCGTCGCATCTGGCAAATTTCGATTCGGGATCGTGTGAAAGGCTCGTCGTTGACACCGGACGGACGGTAGCCGTGACAGTGGCCAGTCTATCAATACGGCGGCTTTTACATAACGGTTTTGCAATGCGCACAACGCGGCGTGTACCTCCGCCGCCCGTCGGTCTTGGAGAAATGGACGGTCAAATATTTACTTAAACGTAGAAAGAAAACGGCTCGAACGGTCGCGATTTCCAGACGGTTCAGATTGTACAGATAGAATGAGAAAATAAGAGTACGAGTCCCTTTATCAGATCGGTAAATGAGTCAGACACAGGCTAATCTCAGATCCTCGGAACGAAGTTCAAAGTTGGCCAAGCGCGAGCAGCGGGACCGCCACAACGAGAGAACGTGTCACTCTCGACGATTTACGATTCACCGGGCGTAGTCGTTAATTTCGATTCGAACTGTCTCTTCGTCGTCATCTTCTGTCCCGGTGAGCGTAGTCCTTCGTTTTAACGTACGTAGACCGCTGATGTTTGGACGTGCGCGGCTGAAAACGGTCGCTCGTAGCTCGCGAAAGAATTATTTAACGATAATCATATTCGTTTTCGCGATATCTAAAACTAAATCCGAGCGATAAGAAATAAAATTAGTAAGGTCGTTGTTCGAACGTTGTTTCAGTAGAAGGAAGAACAATGCGACGGTGACGCGGACGTTTTCAACGATACTCGGTGTCACTGTGAAATTTCACTGGAACCAGTCGACGTTGCCATTGCTCACGAGACCCTTACGATCTGAAGAGTCACTCGAGGAGCGACGAGATGATGCTGATCAAGAGTTTCTTTCGGAGGATCATCAAGGACTTCCGGCACAAAGAACTGCTACCCCTGAAAATGATATTCTTCGTTCAAGCATCGAGTAAATACTTGCCATAAATATCCGACCGATTAAATCGGGAGCTCTAGTTCGCGCTTAATGCGTCGCTTATAATTATTTATTTTTATTGCGCCCAGCACTCTATGTACTTTATCCGTACTTGACCATACACATGAGGGAGTTGGGTATAAACGTGGAAGAAACTGCCATAATGAGCGCAATAACGCCGGTGATAGCGATGGTGATGCCTCCCTTGGCCGGAATGCTCGCCGACCGCGTGGGAAATTTCAAAGTAAAATTCGTCGAGCGTATCGCGTCGACCGTTGGTTCGGTCGGCTGGAAAACATTGACGAGCTGACGGGCGAACGATTTTTCATTCAGATCATGCTGTCGCTGTTCTCGTCGTTCGGCGGTCTCGCGTCTCTTCTGTTGCTGCTGGTGCCTATCGGCAGGATAACCGTGGAACTTCCGGACAGAGTCGTGATGGACCTCGGCTGCGCGGGCAACGACGGGCTGATCTACGCGATGAGCGAGGATTATCCTTGCGAGACGAGCTTACAGCCGGAGATCTCGACGAGGATAGAGAGTTGCGGGTAGGTGAGAACGGCCGGACGATCGCGACCCTCGCTCTCGCGTGCGGATTCGATCGATGGGATTCAAAGGACGAATGCTTCCGGTGTTTACTACGAATCGACGATCGATCGAAGTGAGAGAGGATCGAGAAGCGTCTACCTTCTCACCGATTCTTGTTACAGTTACGCGTGTCGTTTGGACGTTCGCAACGAAGCCGAGATAAAGTCGATCTTGTCGTCCCGACAATACACGATCGGACGATCGAACATAGAGACCGGCGCGAATTCCACGATCAAATTTTCATTCGCTCGGAACGACATGCCGAGGGAGGTACTTATCGTTCAGGATTAGAGAGGAACGAACGCGGCGGCGTCACTTGGAGATGTTCGGATGTTCTCTATTCGGGGTTTGTTCGCAGGAAACGGACGAAGAACTTCGGGAGCACCGAAAATTGAGGAACAACGAGCACTACAGAACGTCGGTTCGACGATTGTCCGCGGCCGAGTATTTCTTCCCGGCGAACCGGCTGTACGACTTCTCGTGCATCGTGTCGGGCTTCGTCGAGGACTTGGAGACGTCGACCCTAGACAACGCCATGTCCAACAGAATTTACGAGAACCGTACGTTGTGCACTTTCAATCCCGTCGTGATCCACGAGGTAAGACGCCGTTCCTCTACTCGACACCGTTCACCGGTTTGTCCGTTACTACCGTTTCCTTCATTCGACATTCGTCAACTGACGTCGATGACAAATGTTGATACGTAGGGCGACGCGAGTCGAACGACTAATTATCACTCGTACAAGTCGAAATTGAAGCTCGCGGACGAGACGGAAGAAGATCGGAGGATGAAACGGCGACGATACCTATCGAACGAGATGGCGTGGACAGGAAAGGAGTACCAGAGGATAGCCTGTGGAAATCCGGATCTGGAGAACGAGCGGGTCACTCTGACCCTGTCGCTCTTCAATTATTCCGCGAGCCCGGAACCCTACGAGGTGTTGGAGGCGGAAGGCTGCAGTAAACGGTGCATCGTCACCGCTCCGCGAAACGAGACGTGCTCGAACGCGAAGACGATCATCGAGTACAACGTGGGAGTAACGTTCTGGATGTACTTCGCGATTCGAGTGTTCATTGGTGACTATCAATTTGGTTATCAGACGGTCGTTCGACCGCTACTCACGAGCAATAATTTCGTTGAAAGCGTTGTGTAACGCATAATAGCATGCGTGTACGTTTTAATGACACGGAAGCAGCCGTGGTCACGGTCGGAAACCTGTTTTCGTCCATACGACAGAACTCGCATTTTTCACGGTGGAGGTATAGTTGGGATCTGTAGCGGAACCTGTTTCCGCGGTATTAAAAAAAGGCGCGTAGAATTACGCGATCGACGTGTAAAAAGATCGGTCGAAACGATTCTCACGGCGAGTCGATGAACCGGAAAATAATATCGCGAAACGCCACGATCTTTTTGGGGATACTGAATCTGACGAGAACTTTTCGTTGGGCAGGTGTGATCGGAGGGAGCACGTTCGCCATGTTCGAGGGTGCGGTGATCGCGATATTGCGCGAACAGAAAGCCGATTACGGCCTCCAAAGGATCTACGGTAGCATCGGCAGCATGATATCCTCACCGCTCTCCGGACTGCTGATCGATTACGCGAGCTCTGGCAAGAGTTACACGGATTTCAGGTAACAGTAAACACTGACAGTGTTCACCGTGGAAAACGGACACGTTCCGAACGACGGACGACGTCGAACACTGTCTCTCGCGCCCAGGGGAGTTTGCTGAGGGAAATTATGAATCGTTCCAGGCCGGCGTTTTATTTATACACGGCCCTGAAGCTGATCTCGGGGCTGTTGATGCTCGCCATTAATTTGGAATTCAAATCGCCGGCGAGCAACGTGGTCCGCGACGTATTCAGCGTGCTGAGGAACGTCGAGGTCGCAGCCCTCTTCGTCGCCTGTTTCATCCTCGGTGAGAACCAATCGCGATCGAACGATCTAACTTGCGAGACGGAGTTTCCTAAATACTGCGCGAAGTCGTGACGAAAATTGACGCCGAGACACGGTTGCACAATCATCGTTATTGCTCGCTTCCGCTGTTCTTTGACGCGTCGACGAAATTGCGATGACATTGACGTTTCCCATCGATCCCGCGAAATTACGTAAAACTTGTTCGGCGACTTGGTTTTCTTGCCGTCATTGGCCGTGCACCCGTTTCGTTGAAAGGAACGATTCTGTCCGATCTTCGGAGAAGTAAACAGAATCTGTTCTCGAGAGACTGACGACGTACTACACGGCAGGTAGAGACTCGGATGAAACTGAGAGCGCGGTCAATGAATCTGATGGTCGTCCATAAACCGTTTTGCGAGATAAATTTTTTTTTGCGCAGGCACCGCTTGGGGATACATCGAATCGTTCCTCTTTTGGTTGATACAAGATTTAGGTGGATCAAGATCACTCATGGGTATCACGATAACCGTAGGCGGTATTGCCGGTATACCATTACTGGTACTATCTGGCCCGATCGTATCGAAGATCGGCCACGCCAATGTACTTTTCATAGGCTTCGTTTTTTACGCCATAAGACTCTGCGGTGAGCGTTCATTTTAATTCCTGCACGCGTTACCTCCCTACGTCCGCACGGTCCTCTTAATAAACATAATAACATGCCGATCTCCCCCCGCGAGCTTCTCTCCTACCGGTAATCATTGCAAAAAATGTATGCATTATCAATTTCGTTGGTGATCGTTCGTGTAGCTTGAAATTAAGATCGACGTTGCGTCGCGTCCACGGGACCATTTTTACTTCACAGGTTACTCTTTAATATACAACCCTTGGCACACTCTCATCTTCGAGGCATTAGAATCCGTGACTCAGTCGCTCAGCTTTACCGCTGCCGTCACTTACGCAGCGAGATTGTCTACCACTACCACCGACAGCTCGATACAGGGATTGTTGGGCGGAGTTTATTACGGAGTCGGTAAGAATGAACGTTCGTACACGACTACTGATTCAAGCGCGATGCACACGTGTCTATCGTCGTAGGCAAGGGCGCCGGGAGCTTGATCGGCGGATACCTGATGAAAGCGTTCGGCACGCGGCCGACTTATCGAATCTTCGCGGCGATGACGTTGATTACCGGCACGATGTACTACGTGTTCAACGTGGCTTACCTGAAGAAACGGCCACAGGTCGAGGGTAACGATATCGTGAAGAAGAAGCCCAAGAACGCGGATAATCAGAACGGTCTCGAGAACGGAACCATCGAGATCGGGTCGTTGGAGCAGCGTAAGAAGGGCGAGGGGAGCGATCTGTCCGGGATCGACAATCAAACGTTCGTCCAGGAACGGGATAACGTTGAACCTGTGTCCGAAAAGGAGACGAAGCTCCAGCGGATCGACACGGAGTCGATCGACGACGGAGTCGAGAGGGTGCCGCCGGCCGAGAGCAGAAAGAAGTTCGACGCGAAGAGATTGAGCAAGGTGCAGATCGACGAACGCGCGAAACAGAACGGGACGACGAATCCGAGCTTCGAGAACCAGGAGAACAGCTGCGACATCACTGTCGAGAGACAACCGGAGGAGAAGAAGTGAAACGAACGAGTTCCTCCAGAGATCTCGTCTCTCCTCGTTTTTTGCCGTAAACCGATCTCTGCGCGAGGTCTAAGTTGGTCCATCGCGCGCGATCACGAAGCTTAGCGCGCACGTGTACACGTAGATCGGTCGGAGGAAACGCGAGAGTAGTGTATCATGTACATTGTTAAAATAATGAAAATATAAGGGCAGCTTCCCAAAGAGGCTTTGTTACGTGATCATGCGAGTCACGGTGACGTGACTGCGAATTCCTATGATGTACGATAGCCGAATCGCATCGTTCACGAGCCAGGATAATTGTAAAGTGTCTTCGTCTCCCATAGTTTAAATAAAAGACTAGAACGAATGAGCGAGAGTACGTTCTCCCTAGTCCCGTTGTCTCCTTCCGACGAATAAAGTAGGGACGCGTAAGTGACGTTAAGTAGCGTCGGCAGGTGAGAATGAAGTCGAGCAATAAATTAGCGATAGCTGGCGCGCGAGATACAGTTACGAGTCTATATAGAAGACTCCGGAGAGCGTTCGCGGATCATTCGTCTCTGGCCATCGAGGAAGATGATACGCGCGTCGATTCCATTGGTTCTGGCGAGTCTGTCGCTGGTCTCGGTCATGCCGCAAGTCACGTCGTATGCCAAAGTGTCGAGAAACGGTCAGGAAGGCGCGGACGCGGGGCTCGATCCAGATCCGTGGACAATCAGGTTTGATCACTGATCGACTGAGACGAACGGACGATTGAAACGTGATTGATCGATGTATCTTCTTTCCATGACGAAGCAACGGAACGCAAAGTGAATCGAGGAGTTTCCAGAATATCGCGATCACCGTGTCACCAGTGTACGTACCACCGAAGGTATCGAGTCTGAAAAACGGCGAAGCGATCGACTATGCGCCCGTGAGGTACGTGCGATTCTCGAGCTCACTGCCTCGATTTGGAACAACGTAACTGGTGAATTTGTATCGCAAAATATCCCGGATGGAACCGATTGAATTTCTAGATACTCGACGTTGGACCACGAGATGATAGCGAAACTGAGCGCGAAGAAACAGATTCAGGACAGGTATCATCCACCGACGCTCCATCCTTACAAAGACAAGGAATCGTCGAGCGACGCGAAGGACAGCTCGAAGCCTGTCGGTCGTCCGAGCGATCCACCCACGGGCCCTACGTCTCCGGGCGCGTTCGACTTTTCTAAGCCAACGTTTTCGGAGAGCTACGACTACGAGCCACCGGATTACCTGAGCAGTAAGCCGATTTCGAAGCCGCCGGATTACCTCGGTGACAAACCGATCTCGAAACCTCTGTCGATGGACGACTACGGGGATTCCGATATGAACGACAAGGTATATTCGATATCCAATTCTATTTTTATTATCTCTACTCGACTCGTTCCATTTCGGTCGATCGCGATTCAATTTTATCCGGTCCGTCTCGATTGGTTCGACGTACCACCTCTGCCACATCGTCCAGACGATCTGGATCGGCCGCTTTGCAACGGCAATTTTGCACGGCCGCAGAATCTATCGTTCCCCGGCGCTCCTCTGAGCGATCCGACGACTGAAATCTGAACGATCATTTTCAGCCATCGGACTCTTACAAACCGGATTCCTACTACGGGAACCACGACTACTCGGACTATCCACCGGGCAGGCCGTACAACAACGACGCGGCACCGAAACCGATGGAGTATTCCGGGCATCTGGATCGTCCACCGTACGGCAGTCACGACGACAACGACGACGACAACGATGACGACGACAACGGCGACGGCCTTCACGACGATCACTCTTACGGGCACCACGGGCACCATCACGATTTCCATCACGAAGTGATATACGATCACATACCGGAGTATCACGAACACGCGGAGGAAATGAACGACCAGCGGCTGAACAAGAAACCGTATTCTTACTACTTCATAGGGAGGAAGCTATGGTACATTCCTTTGTACTTCAGCATATACTTCATCATCTATATCGCAGCCCTGGTACTGAAGAGCATCGCCAGGCACAAAATCACGTTTCCCGAACACTTGGCGGACGCGGTGAACCACCACAGGTCGTACGATCAAACCTGGTGGGATTACACGGGCTCGATATTGCAGAGCATCGAAACGTTCGCAGAGAAGTATGGAAAGGTCTCTTAAACCATCTCCTCATTTCGATCGACGGGGTCGCAGACGTAGGCGGAAGCATGGGACGATTTACTGACCGACGGGTCGATAGATTTCAGCACACTTCCGTCAATGCAATATGTAGCACGAGCAAGGCGAACGACTTACAGTACGAGACGATCCTGTACATGTAAATACTATTTTAAGCCTGTTGTAAATATTTGATATTATAATTTCATTTGATCGACGTATGTAAAAGTAGAGACACTTGAGATTAAACAGTTTCATCCTATTGATCGTGGAACTGTATCTGTCACGCACACGGTTAGCCACTTTGGTCGATTCGAAGCGAGTCGACTAAGAGCGAGATAAATAAAAAGCGCACACGATCCGGTGTATGTCCATCAATTTTTCCTGGCGGAATCGACTCGCTCGAATCCTGTATTCGACGAAGATCGCGCGAAACGCGATAGGACGCGCGTCGACGCACACCCGATGCCTAAATTCCCGTGAAACGAGGCGTATTCGGTTATGACCGCTTCTTGCGGCAGCGTCATCGGGCGGTGGCGCAAGTTTTTCACGAGACAACGAGCCGGAATTTGTCAGTATCGGTGGGATCGAAAGAATTACTGGAAACGTAGCGAGAATTCTGATGGTTCCCGCATTCCGGTCGATCAATTATTGCTTCCTTGGATCATTTTCTTTCCACGCATGAATCCCCTGATTTCGTTGTGTACCGAGAACGCAAACTAACTCGCGTTCGCGCTCCGAACGTCTCGTAAGAAGCTTCGTCGTGACGAACAAACGCTAGGTCAATTTTAATTTTATGTATTTATGTATCAGTTGGAATTAAATGATCGTTTCCAAACCTCTCATAATTCTTTTTGTACTCCGTTAAACCCGATCGACCTCGCCTTATATTGGACACAATTTTCGGTCCGATTCCGAGGTCGCGTCAGAAAATGAAAATTGAGAGACCGACGTCGACGCGTTCGACGAGACGAAACGTGAAGTCGGCCAGAGAAACCTGCACGTTTCTAACTGCATCGAGCAGGAACGATCGTCGTCGTCGTCGCTACGTCGGTTTGGATCGGCCTCTGACTATTGTTTCAACGGGACTTGGTCGAGGAGTCGCTAATCGGCTGACCTAATACGACACGAAGATGTGAGCAGTTACTTCGGCCGGCCAGGCCGATGTTTATGTTTCCTTTGCCTAAACGTCTACGCTCTCTCGGTGGTATCAAATATTCCATCCTGCCCGAAGAAACTTTCCGTCGGCCGCACTTTTAGCGGTTAAACAGCTATTACGACGGGAAACAGCTAAACGCTTAAATTGGCCGAAATGATACGTGCTACCGCGACGGGCTACTGCCATGCCGCGTACGCGGTTCGAAGACCGACGCGTGAAATATTTGCGAACTACAGAGTCCGTGACTTGGACGTTAATTCTCTCAGCCTAATCTCGTAAGTCCTAATCGAGATCTGTACGAGTTTTCACGTGCGCCTGACGGTTGAAAATGAAAATACCACCCAGAGAGAGTGGATCGAATCGCGAAAGAATCGAACGACCAAATTCGACGAGGGGCACGTGATTCTATCGATCATTTAGACGGATCAAATTGTTACTAGAAAATGGGGAACAGTCGATAGACAGAGAACGAAAACTTGGCCAGACGGATGTTGGATCGATCGGGTTTTACACCGGCAAAATCAGCGTTAATTTTTGTGATCGTGACATGCGAGCAATAACGTGCCAACTGTTTCTGTACATTAACTGCTGTTTGCCTTTGCAAATGGACCACCATGAAATTAATTATTGCGAATCGTGTTCTATGCGCGATGGGACCAACGATCTAATTGAAAGGTCAAACGAATCGCGAACCCTCTTCCGGGACGCGATAATGGGGTGTCAACGAAACGAGATAATCGATAATCGATAGCCGAATTCCTGGCTGAGATGCTCGCGAGCGGGCCGACTCTACGCAATAGTACGTAAGAGTCGTAACAATTAGGGCTTTTAGCGCTGCACGCTGGATTTGCTTAACGTTTCTGGTGATACAGTTACCGGTAACCGAAGAGTACGTTTGAACTGGACCCACGAGTCGGTCAGTCGCTCTTTGGGCTTTATCATCGACGGTTCCTAGACGGAGGTGTCTCGCCGTTTGACAACTTGCAAACGCAACGAATCGATCGAGGACCGACGCGAAATCCTCCACGTGCTCCGAGATCGATGAACTCGCGTCCATCCGATCCACCAGGAATGAACGTTCGTATCGCGGAATCGATCAGCTCCTCCTGAATCGTCGCAGTCACAGTTTCCACGAAACGGTGAGCCGGGGAAGAAAGTGTGCGAGCTCACGTGTTCGCGAATGAGAGGAACGGGTGGTGCCTATCTTCGAGCAACGCGGTTCCATTGAAGATACAATTATGGGTAGATATCGCTTTGCCGAATAAATTTTTCTGAAACATCTGCTCCCGAGTCTTTTAACGTCCGCGGACTCGGCTCACGTTCTGAGGAGGATCTTTTCGCATTTCAGACAGAATGCAAACGAATTTGGTTTGTCACTGCCTTCTGTTACTCGTTTGCGTTTCGCACGCCTCGGCGAGCGAGTCTAATTTTTACGAGATCGACGCGCCACCGGAGACCGACGAGCGCGAGGAAACTTCTACGATCGGTACGGCGGTACAAACGTACAGGTAGTTTCACCGAGACGGGAGAATTAATATTTATTTCACTTAATCCGCTCGAGTGGATCTCACGACTCCGACCGATTGATTCTCGATCAGACGTCCGAGAGTGCATCGACGCGGTTATCACGAGGATCACGGATCGACGTACGAGGACGACCACGACGATCATTACGGTGATCACATGGAGGAAGAGGAACACGCCATGAAAGCCATGGGACAAGCGAAGGTCGATTACTGGGGCGGTTACTACGATTTTCTGATAAATGAGGGAAGCTACAAGTTCTGGGCCGTGTTTCAAGTAAGTTCTCGTCGACTCGCGTTCCCAACGTCGTCACACGCATGATCTTTGTTCGCTTTTCGACAGCTCGCCACCGCGGCACTTTTGATCTACAGCGGTTTCGCTGCGCTCTACTACGCGAAGGTGAACCCGCCGGCGATAGACGACGATGACTTCGATCTCCTGCGTCGTCGACGGAGAGCGTTGTCCGTTTCTCCGCGAGACAGATCGTTCTGCGGTTTGGACAGCGCGACTTTTCAGAGGATAATCGACGCAGTTGCCAGAGAGATTCATTGATACATGTCTCTGCAAACTGTGCATCGTTAGAAACGTACCATTACAGATACGCATCGACACGGAAGACACCGTCCCTCGACTCGGACGTCGTTCCTGACCATGTAATGACTCGTGTATATACGCAATATTTGTATATCTGTCTGTAATTTGTGGATTCTTGTACCGTATTTCTCGTGTACCGTTGCTCAATACAAAATCCGAAGGCAACCCTACAATGAAAACCTCGATCACAGAAGTCGTACGCTAACTTTGATCGCCGAGGCAGGACTCGCGTTTCGCGAAGCGCGCAACGGAGGACCGAATGAGACGTTTCGTGTTGAAAATCGAGCGATCCGGCCGTTAACACCGTCTCGTTAGACGGTATTGGTCGTAAATTATCGGCGTGCTCAATGCTGATCTCGCGGAAGGTCTTTTCGGAAACACAGGAAAGTCGACGTGGACGCGAGCAGATCTTGTCGGCGATTCGAGTGTCCGCGAGATCGTTCGGGGAGGCTGGAACGTGTGCGCGAAAGGATCGAAACGTAATAAAAATCTTGGGAAAAAAATGTCGACCGATAAATCAGCCGTGCCGTGTGCACCACCGTTGGCCCGTCTATACGAGTTTTATATACGAACGAGTGTGTACGCGAAACGCGCGGTTCGACCTCGGAGGCAAATTTTCTTGTCGAACAGCGCTACGTAACGAGGGACCCCCGAGCGCTTTTTCGGAACGACAGGGACGTACCACCGCGAATCGTACGTTTTTATTCGAGGTTATCATACCGATATCGATCCCCGGTAAGGAATAAATTTTCGTCGAACGAACCGAACCCCCGGGTACCTCGGGGACCGTCGGGGGAAAAAACGTCGCGGGATGCATCGATCCTCGGTCGCCGAACCACCGGGATCGTACCGGCGTAAGCAATTAGAAATTGAGTCATATTTCTTGCGTTCGCCAGTGAACGCCGATCGTCCTATTGAAAATACATTATTCGCGGTCGGTGCGGATATTTTTACGTCCGAGAGCCAAAACGACGTTGCAACGACAGGGACGGCAACGGGCAGAGAGCAAAACGTTCGCGTTCCCAGCTCCTGTATTACATGGCAATTTCAAGTTTTCAACGACAGTCTTTGCGAAGAACGCGTATCGACGTTCGACCGATCTGCCGATGTTCCTCGTTTCGCGGGAAAGTCGTAGTTCCGCGTTCATCTGTGTCGAACTCGATTGAACGCATAGGTTCAGATATCCCGAGAACGTTAGTCAAATCGTTTCGGTTGGAGACCACGGAGACTGAAGGCAGGGCCCGATACGGCCCTGCAAAAATCAGCCACGGCGCGGTCACCAAACGCATTCCGCCACGTAACCGGCTGCGAGGGATACTGTCTGGGTAAAAGTAAGTACGACGGACGCTCGTGCGGAGGCTCGTCTACGGGGGAACCGAGGGGGTCGAGCTTCTACTCTTTCCCCCTTGTTCCTCGCTTCTTTTATTTAGGAATAAACATTTTTCAAATAAATCTCCGACCGCGAGCCCAGGGATAAAACCGGCGTAAGAACGGTTATTTACAGCCGCATCGACCAGCGCCGATGATTCTCGCGTAGACCGAATCGCACGAGGCGAGTCCGAAGCGATTCGAATCTCTGTGAAACTTCTGAGAGAAAGATGACGAGCAAAAATTGAGTCGAGGACGGAAAGAATGTTTCGATAGACTGCCGCGATCGTTTAATTGCAGCCGTGCGGACGGATCGGTCGATGTATCTTTCCGATGTCCGACAGAAACGAAATTGCGCTACCGCGTCAAGTAGCGAAACGAGAGGCGGGTTTATTACCGCGGATAAATCTCTGACACTCGAAAATGAGGAAGAATCGTTTCGAGTCGAGCGACGTTCTTTACGTTTACGGCGCGATTAAACGTACATTTTTCGTGTTCGCGACGTAAATCCTCGATCGCAGAAAAATTCGGAGAATTCGACGCGCGGTTAACGGAACCAACCGGAGTTGCAGAACCAGAAGCAATTCGAACGTCCCGGACGAGCCGAAGCTCGCCGGGGAGGAGGAATTTCTTCGTATATAATACGTCCATTACACGCGTCGCTAATTTTTACGTTTGACTCCGGCGTTCGTACAACGAAACGATCGCTGTTTATCTCGTAAATTGTCGAACGCTCGATGCGCGCGTTAATAAAGATCGGACCGAATCGATGGGAAGACGAAAAACTTGGATGCTCGACGAAGTCGGCCCTCCGGGCGATACAACGATCGAACGAAAGGAAATGGCGCGTCGGCGCGAAGTTGCGAGGTAGGAAGCGATTTCGAACGTTTCAGATAAATCTATGACGCGCGAGAACGAGACCAAGAGTACCTACGGGAACGAGCGGACGCTAGTCGGTGGGGCAACGGAGGGGTGATCGAGGAGGCCCCGAAATCGGGGCCCGCGGATAAAAACAGTAATTTATGATGCAATGCTCGACGGCGATCGATAATTCTCGTGTTGCGAACTCGAGCGGTAAGATGTCTGAGCGTCGCCACCCTCTCTTCGCTACCATTCCTCCTCCGTCTCCCCTGCTCCTCTTTTATAGTTAATGATCACGATAATAACGAGGACGACGGGAATCGGGTAGGAACCCGAACGGGGCGGAGACGTACCGAGAAGTCGTTCGCCGCGTAAAAAGAATTCGTTATGACGCGGTATACCTGTCAGACGGGCATTATCTCGACGTCCGTTTAACAGGGATGAACGTCGATTTAAAAACGTCGCGCGAACGTTCTTAGAAGAGAAAGTGCCGCAGCCCCGAAGAGACGGTACCGAAACGTAATGATTCTCGCGAGGCATCGACGACGAGAAATCTTGTCGTACCGTTTACAAAATTCTACCAACATTTTATTAAGAAGGCCGTAACTTATTCCCTGAGGATGATTCACGTTCGAGCGCGACCGGATATATCGAGAGATACGAAATGCTACCCCTTGAACGAAGAGGAAGATATCGTCGCGCCGTACAGCTGGCAGAAAATTCATTTGGCCAGTGACGACGCAAGAAAAGATTCGTGCAAGACGTAAAAATTTATTGTTCGTGCGGGGGGGACCTACGCGAGGGTCATTTATACGAAGCGTATGATTTATCGACAGCGTTCGGGACGCGTTCTCTCAATGAGCCACCCGATACGCACCCGGACGACTTTTTGGTCTCTATCTGCGAGGGACTGCAAGATCCACGTGATTTGTGTGCCCGTTCCGTGATCGTAATGCAGAATCCTCGATTAATTTCTTTCTGTTAGCTGTTCAAACGTCCCGTGCGGAAAAAACTAATCGCCGTCCGCCGCGCGGAGGACCTCCTCTCGAGCAGCAACGCGACGTTATAAATGTACCAACGCAGCACGCTCGCGGCCGTCTAGTACGGTGCTCTCTTTAAATCGTAGATTTATGCAACATCTAACAGCGCGTAAGAAGCACTTTCTCTCCCTGTTCAATCCCTGTGGACCGAACCTTTGTTCAGACACGATTCTACCTCCGTGCGAAGATCCTGTTCGTGCTGTTTCGCGCTCGGCGCTTTTGTCAAAGGGATCGTGAGCCAGCTAGTTCGAGCTTCATCGTCCAGCCGCGGCACTTGAGCATTTAATTGGCAAGAAAGGAAAATTACAATGCGCGGACGTCGGCGCACGGCTGCGGGGCGCTCCAAAAGACGGACGGCGATCGCGTACAAACGAACGATGGTAAATCGGTACGATCGAAGCCGGGGATTCGACACGGAACGGAATGAAAACGAAACGAAACGGAACGGAACGGATCGTTGCGCGATGCAACTGGCTAAACAACGACGAAATGCCTGGACCGTCGATCCTGGAGGGAACGAGAGTGGCCATCGGGCATTATGATGGTGGAAAAACGGTAGAATGCCACCGGCCGGGAATCCGAGCGGCGGGTTCCGACGTACCGAGAGTCGGCACGCTTAGAACTTAGTAAATAAACGAGAAACACGGTGTATATAATTGGAAAGGAGGAACGGGAAGAGGAGACGCGGGAGGGTAAGAATGCGTGCTGGGTGTAAAAACGAAGGGCGCGTAAAGAGGGGAAAAATGAGCCTCCCGTAAAAAGGATTTCGGAGCGAGACGGACCGCGGACCGGTAATTACGCGGACGGGGCGACGGAGACGTCTTCGAGGAACGAAATCGAGTCGAATCGAGTTAAATATCTACGCCCGTTCTCGTTCATCTTCGAAATTGCTAATTATCCAAGAACAAAGCGACGTCGTGGACGAAACACGTGTTCGTAGGTTTGAGAGTCAACGAGATCGAGAAAGGCATGAATTGAAACTCACCGGAAGCAGTCGCGGATCCCGTAACCACCGTAACGTTACTCACGGTGGGTACGACCGTATGTGCAACGAAATGCCAGCGACCGACGAGAGAGGCGACGCTTCTTGCTCAGCTTCTGTCGAACCACCGGAGCGTTGCCACGAAGATCATCCCTCATCTCTGCGAACACGACGTAACGAAGTAATTAAAACCTAAACGCATCGAGATTCGTCATCGAGGATCCTTCTGCGGTGCAGCGATAATTATTTTTCAACGACGACACGCGCTTTGGCTCTGTCGTGCATCGATCTTTTTCATCCACGCACCGACGGACCCGGCCAATGAACCGGAACGAAGACGAAAGATCTACGAGATGGACGTATAATCGGTGTCGTACCGTTCATTTTCGGTGGAAGAAGACAAGCGAATTCTAGCGAGAAACGGAGCGATAGAAACGTTTTCTCTTTTCACTCGTCGCGTTGCGTAGTAACGATGTGCGTCACGATATCGCGTGTTCGTGTAATCTTTTCGTTCGATACCGAAAGTGCGAGTCATTCATCGCGTTACGCTTTTCCTACGGTTTCATGGCTCGTTCGACGCGTATGACTCGTGACGGAGAAGAGCGTCGAGATCGAAGGTTACGGCGGTGACGAATCTGGCAAAACACCACCGTGTCGCGAATCAACGGACAAAGATAAAGAAGCGAGAGACGAATTACCTTGGTTCGAACGAGAGTCGATCGGCGAGCGATTTAAGTCTGTATCGAACAGCTGTATCGGAGAACGCGTGTACACACCTCGCGGTCGCGTTCGTCACTGTGGGAAAGCCGACTTTGCGAATCGAGCCACCTCACGGCTTTATTTTCTTCTCGCTACGCATTGACACCGATACCGAACTACCGTGTATTACGCGACGTGCAAAACGGTGTAACTCGCTGTATCTACGTTCTACGGGAAGAGTGGTATAATCGATGATCTTCCTACAGACAGAGGAAACCTGCTTCTGATGAGTGTTTGGGAAAGGAGAAAAACTTACTCCTTGCATTCTCTTTTTGACCGTCTGGCTTCGAGTCTTCCACTCGATCTGTTTCCACACGTCTATGGGTCTCCTTCGAAGTATTCTTCTAAACTTCATACAGAGAAGTGATAAAAGTCCCATGGAATTCGTATAAATTTCACTTTTCTCGTCCGCGTCGCATTAGGTTCGATTTACGAACTAATAATTTGCGTATCGCACACTTGCCGCATACCGGGCGATTAAACCGTTAAAGTGACTTATCCAATTATTAAGAACACCCACTTGAGATGATCTTATACTCGGCGATATTTTATCGCGATACCGAGAATGGTACACGCTCGTCCCAGTTGACACTAAATCTTCTCGACGGTGTCATAATGGTGGTTCCGCCGAAAATTCGCTGCTATAAATCGTTATCCGGCCGAATGATTTATCGCGGTACCAACGTCGCAGCCGCGATTAAGTATGCGTGACTCGACAGTGATTACACCTGTACCGCGATACACGGGTCTACCGGCGAATCTTTTTCAGCTACGACGACGAATTCGCTTTAATTACCGTTGTTTCCTCTCGCCCGAATCGTAATCGGACGTCGAGAGTGAAAATTGTTTCTCAATTAATTGCGGAGGAGGAATCATTGTGAGAGAACGTCGGCGCATCGGGGAACACGAATTTGCATTTGCAGGGAAGAGGACGGATGTCGTCGAATATGATCCACGTCGATCACTCGCGGATTCCGTTCGTATATACTTATATAGGAACCCGGTCGACGCATAGTCGGTGTCCAGCGTGAGAGACTCGGCAGATGGAAATTTTTTACCGTTACTGAAACTACAACAGCAGGTTCCCGCGTAGACGTATGCGAAAACCGAGGTACGTCGCGTCGAGGAAGTAACCAGTATCATTAATTTTTCTTGACCCAACGTGAACAATAGAAAGAATTTTACAACACGATCGGTCTAGAGAAACTATAGCAACCTACCCTCCTAATCGCTGTTGGACGCACGCACGTCTGACAAACGGGTATCCTGGTCCCGCGCCTTGAACGCCAGTTATGCTGCTAGGTACAGTTACCTCGTTCCTTTCAATTTTATTAATCAACGCTCGCTGTTACCGCATCGAGTAATTCATGGATTTATACCGAACCATTATACGTATGTTCGTACAACGGGTCGACGATGATCGCAACGGTTACTCGAGATAAAAAAGAGGACTCGTACCCTTCTTTGTCGACGATGACTTTGAAACGAAACGATTAGGTACGAACGTCCTGCGATCGCATCGGAGATTTCAACATAGTATCCGCACTGGAGACTTGGACGCCTGGAGCACGTTACTCGCGCTCGTCCATTCAAATTCATTCTCACCTCACTATTTCCTGATCCACGTTTCTTCTGATTTTCATCGCATAAAGAGATGGAACAAGAAATCGTCACGCCGACCACGAGGCACGGAGTCAGCTGACTCGCCAAGGACGAACGGAGGAGGTGAAAAACGAACGAGTGGGAGGGAGAAGACATCGAGGAACGAAACGGCGATTAAAATTGAGGGAAGGGAAACGGTACGGTTCTCACGAGGAAGAGAACCCGCCAAAAAGCGAAGCCGAAGCCCAGCCGACAAAGCTGGCTCGCTCCGGGGCTGAAGAAGTCGGGGACGAACGGTGCCGGTTAGGGAAGGATGAAGATGAAGAACGGCGGCGCGTGAAGATCTCCTGCTGTCAGTCGGTGGTCAACCGTCTCAGAGGAAGGACGTGGTGCCGCGTGCTTTCTATACCTCGTCTCTGTCTCGCTATCAAACTGCGATTTGCACGATCGTTCGAACGATCGTTAAGCTTTCATCGAACGCGTGCGGACCGACGCGAACGATTCGTGAATAACGACGACACGATCCTGCGATTTCGACGAGGATCGTCCTTTCGCGACTGGTGGTGACAAAAAGAGTTCCGATAAAGTTTGTTCGGGTCGTCGTAAAGACAAAATCGTACTGGTGTCGAAACAGGAGACGGTGCAATCGTTTGGAATCGAAAGAAGATTGGGATTAACGAGGTCCGAGACCATTTAAAACTGGTCCGAAAGATGAACTGGTTTTTTATGGGTCGGCCGATCGACGGGTAACGAGGGAAGAAAAAACGCCGGTCGAGTTTGAATATATCGGGAATTGTGCGTGTCTACGGGACCGTACCGGGCCTCTGAAAAAATCGCGGTGCAGCACCGTGACCCTGAACACCTCGACTGCGTCGCGAAAATATCGTTACTCCCCGGGGCTCCGAGCGAACGAGTATCGAGATTCGGTTTCGTATGCAGTGACGCTTCCTCGCCCCGTTTCTTTGAAACAGACCGTGCGATCGGCTTCGTAAAAAAGGAGCTGCAGACCTCGACGATGAAAGCGTCCCGAAGGGTTTGAGACGGCTACGAGGCGATCCCATTGTCCTTTGCAGTAGAACCGCGAGTGAAAAGGGGAAGTGAAGAGAACTCGTGCCAAGAAACAGCGAACAGGAATCGATGAAAGATGGCCTCTGTATGCGGCAGTAATAAAAGTTATCCGGCAATGAACACCGGCGGCTACTACAGACCGGGTGCCTATCCCTATCAGGTGAGCGACGAATCTCTCGGACGAAGAGAGAGACAAAACTCTTATGGAGAATTTCATAGTTTCCCATCTCCACGAAACCAACGAAAACGTAATCGCGTTCGTTGTCCGGGCAGCCGGACGTTCGGCTGCTCAGGCTTCGACTCCGTTACGATCCGTACCGGAAATCGTTTTGACGTGCTTCGCAGCGAACGCGTCGAGCCTGCGAAGGAGGAACGCGAGTGCATCTATTGAGAGAAAACCCGTTCCATAGTGAGCGCGCGCGACGCGGCCCAACTATTGTACGACTGCGGCTCGTTTAGTCTCAGTTCGAACAGATTTGAGAGGGAGATGAGCGCTTACGAATAATTCTAATTGCAAACCAATATTCCTCGCAATAAATGTACGATTTGTAACTATTAGAAACGATCGATGCTCTGATCCGTAAAGAAAAATATTTTACTGCCCGGACGGTCGTAACGTGCAAATAACTGCGTAAGGATCCTGAATCATTTTCACGGAGCCTCGCCGTGACGTCATTCCTGCTCGTTGTTAATAGGTAAAAATTACGAGAACTCGACGAACAGGTCTTCCGTCGAATTATGTAATTGGCGATCTATCGATCTCTCGAAATAGAAGAAGTCGCGCCTGCTTCGTCGATCGAAACATTTATACACACGGCCAGTTCACGATGGACGTGTGCCACGGGTTCGCGAATGATGCACGTTGACGATGAGAGTGACGACTAACGGGAAAAAAAATCTGTTCCCACCCGGGTTTCACGGAACTCGTTGAAGATTTCCCGATGCCCGCTCCGTTCCGCCAGTTTCCCGTTACTAACGAACAAAGGTGCTCCCAACGAAGGGGAGCAATGAAAGGGAGAAAACGGATGAAAACCTCCTCGAGAGATAAGAGAATTTGTTGCAGACAGCGTCTCTGAAGAGAGAGGGCTTCCAACGTCGATCTATTACGTGGAAGGTTGAAAACGCGGAGAGCAGAAGGTCTTTCAAGTAAATTGCGTGACGCTCGAATTTATGTCGTATAATTAGCTACGATTTAGATGGCAATTCTCAAGGAAGTGTGATATTACCGATTCAAATGAACGAGCGTAGGCGCTTGCTCGGAACATCGTGAACCTCGCGTGAAACATGGATTTAATTAATTTGTACGATTATTATTTAACAGAGTTTACAGAATCGGACGGAAAACGGCTGTCGTTGATCGTTAAACCGTGTCAATGAAATTTACTCGAAGACCAATTATCCTTCGGTATTTTAAATTGCGAAACCTTCGCGCAAGAGGACTAAAATCGGCGTTGAAATCTCTGCAAACAACCACTCTGCTCTCGAGTCTACCTCAAACATTCGTCGCGCCTCGGGTGTCTTTTTTCGTACGATCTTAGAAATAATTGTACGTAGCGCGTGTACTTAAACGCTTGACCGTCGTTCTGGTAGGGAACCTCTCGATCCCTACGCGACGGAAGCGGTGATCATCGGTCCTCTGTACGACCGTAAATTCCAGCGTCGCGGTGGTCCGGCGAGCAAGATCCGCGACGTTCTTCTCGATAGACATAATTAAATGCGTCGCCAGTCGTGGCATAAAACAATACGAAACGGAGGGACCACACGTAAGTACTTAACTCACCTGGCCACTGCATCGCGGAAACCTTGGCCTTGTCTCCCATGAAAGTCGAGTTACGTAAGCCGTGACTCCGGCTCGGGCATCGCGCGAAGACGATGATTCCCAGCTTTCTTCTCTCTTTTCTTTTTTCCGCCGCGACGACCGCGAGCCGTCTCGTCTCTCCTGGCCACTTGGATCCCATCGTCTGTCCCGCGGCCCCTCGACCCCGCAGTTGCCAGGTTCTGAAATATGAATGCGTTCGAAGTCAGAAGGACGAGTAAAGACATTGGCGTGTAGCGGAGCAGACACATATGCACTTTTCATTTGTACACGGTCCTCGTACTTGGCCATTCGCAGCGACGATCCTCTTACGAGCGACCAGCTGGCGTACAAATCGGCTCTCAAATATTTCTGTGCCGCGTAACGGAATTAATTTTTAAGTTCGAACGGAGTCTTCCATGGTACCGTGATCGACGTTATCTCGTTCTAATCGTTCGGTACGTAGAATCGTCGCTATGGATTCCGACCGCGGTCGCCCTGATTCAGCGAGCATGGCCAATGAAGCGACACGAACCTGCGCCTCGTCCAGCATTAGTACCGTTCTCTCGAATCAGGTACGAGCGATAAACGTCGTGGGAACAGGGTATTTATTCGCGGTAAATCGGTGGGACGATAAAGATCTGCGAACGCATCGTTTCTGTCTGTGAAATTACACGAATTAACGCGCGCGGACGGTCTCCCTCCGGAAAACAGTGGTCGACGTCGACTCGACGGGTCTCCTCGTTGTTCTTCCGCGGATCGAGCCGATTCGTCCGGTCGTTTCCACGATACTCCGTTAAGATCGCAGCCTACGTACGTGCATAAATACGTACGCGTAATTAAAATCCGCGGTGCAATTAAGCTTTTTCCGCGCATCAAGATGAACCGAGGCGTTTCTGCGTCTCATCCCGGTCAAAGACACGCGACCGCTTTACCTTGCAATGTCCGTTGACCCTCGTGCAACAGATGCACCATTGTTTCAAGCCTCGTGCCGTTCCTCTTTCCGCCGAACGCTTCTGTACACGTCGGAAGTGTCATCGTTTTCCAGCGGACGAACGCAGTCTGTAGTTCGATCAAGTTCTACGAAAGTGGAAACTCCGACGATCCACGAGAAGAAATTGGAATGCGCGATCGTGAGATGCTCTAAACGACTCGCGTCCTTGATACGAAACAGAATTGAGCGCGGATCGGTGACTAACGCGACAATGTCAGGGACCTTGGCCGAAGACTACGATCGTCCTCGGGCCATCGTGCTCCGACAGCTCGAGTAATTACAGGCCGCGGGGCCGCGTGCAACAATTTACGAATCGACGATGCGACGGGAAAACAGCTCGGGCATGATTTATCGACGCAACGATGCCGTAACGATAAGCGTATTCTCCGCTAATAATTTACAAACGAAAGATTCAACGGGAAGAAGAAGAGACCGTGTACACAAAAGGTTCGCGCGTCGGACTGCGCGTACGTAGGTACGAGGATGAAGGGAGCCGTGGCCGGTACCTTTTGTCGCGGCCGCGCGGAACGCGAGTCCCGGACAAATCGCCATCAGCCGCAACATCGCGCGGAGAATAACGACCCTGATCCGTCGAACGATTCTTCATCATTGCCGCGGCGAACCGCGTTACTTATGCGCGATGCGAACTCGAGGGAAACGTTTGGAAAAGGTAACGCGGTCGAGCTCCGCGTTGGCACGCATCGATGACCGCGTTGCGAACGAGATACGAACGTCCCGCTCTTGGTCGATTCTCCGTTTTCGCGAGCACAATGCGACACGGACGTCCACCGGCGCGGTCTATTCTTCTGTCCGTATATTTCTCTCTCGCTTCGCCTTCATCTTGGTCTTTTTCAAAGAACGTCTGCGGCTCGGACGATCGCGGCGCGTCGTCCCTCGAGTATTCTCGAGGAGGGGAACGCCACGCCAACAAAGACCGTGATTAAAGCGATGATAACAATGCTGTCGTTCATCTTCTTCTCGGTCTCCCTTCGCGGGATTCCGGCCGTTGCCACGGACGGTGACTACGAAACGTAGCCACGTAGCGAGAACCGCGAACAGCTCCGCGTTCAGACCGTTGTTTACGTCGACGTCGGAGGCATCGAGTCCGCCGGCGTAATAGTCTGTACGCAACGTATCCCTCTTATCCCCTCGAAATCAAATCGCCTTTTTATGCGAACACGACGGACGTTGCCGATTGTTCGGCTGCTACAAAAGAGAATCGTGACTCGAGGATCGTCGGAAGAGACCCTGTTCACGGTGTAACGCCGCGACGACGACACCATCGTCGGCGCTTCCTCGATCACCTCTTCGTGTCTCCGGCGTCTCCTGTTCCACCTTTCTTCTCGTGGCTGCATGGTTCGGTACCCGAGCCCGAACGACGTTAAACCCGAGGTGGCGTTGACCTAGCTGCCGGCAGCAAGGACCACCAGAGGTGGACCGTTTCGCTCGTTCTCCTGCTCGCTCGTAGGTACTGTTATTTCGCTGGCACACTTTGGCCGGAATACCAAATGAACGCGGTCGTCGGTGAAAGATCGAACCGATCGAGCGACGGGGAGAACGACTGGGTCTGAGATGCCGGGGGAATAGTTCGTTTCGCGTACACGGCCAAGGACGAACGCATCGGTCCGGTTCCTCTGAATCGTTTCGGGGGTTTCCTCGGAAACTCTCCAACAGGTTCCCTCGCGTGGCGTTGCTCGGACTTATCGATGAACGGAACGACCGTTCCGGAACCCGGCAACGTGCCAAGAATCACTCGACGAGCTCCACAATTGTATAATGATTACGTGACCGGCGCGGCGGTAAGCTTTGCAGAATAATTTTACGCATCTTATAACGCACTATGTAGGATTATGACCACGGGTCAACGTCTCGTAGGACTCTTCCTTCTGCGCGCCGGAACGCGGCAAAAGATAATGAGCCGAGCGTGACTGCTACGGGGTAGTCAGTCAATTAACGAATAATTTGGAAATACGTATGTATGTTCCACGATTAGGATCTGGAATGCAGGAAACAATTTAAGCTGCCGTTCGTCTGATTCTTTGGGAAACGCATTTCCTTGATCTCGATGCTTCGGTCTTGATCGTTTAACGCCGGAAGCACGAGCTGTATTCGTATGTAGGTACGTGACCGCGAACGAGTCGGTTGGAATGTAACTTCACTGACTCCGACCGGGAAGTCGATCAGAGTCGGCTGACTCGATTCCACTCGCGCGTGCCTGTTATGCGGGAAATTCTCACCGCGTATACGCGATACGTACGATCACACCTGGCTACCCCTGCGCGCGCGAAAAGGGAAAACGGTACGAGAGACGTTTGCCGATTTTCCGCTCGAATTCGCTGGAGGAACTCGACGCGCGAACGACACGCGATCCTCCGTTCATCTCGAGAGCCTCCTCTATACGTCGAGCTGTACCCGCATCAGGTCGTTTTATACGCCGAGGAAAAAAGAGGGCGACGATCAAACGGCGAACGGAAAAACGTCTGCGAAACTATAATTAAGAGGCTCGTTACGAAAATATGGACGCTTCGCATTTTTCAGGCGACGCTGATTCGAGCAGATTTTAAATGTCACGTTGATCACTGATCGACCGTCCTTGATTAGCCGCTTTTAGGTCGCGGCCGACGGCTTGTTAATAACGTCGCGTGGTGATCGAGACAGTGTAATTAGGTCTCCCAGTTAATGAACAGGCAGCAAGATCGAGATAGAAACGCGAAGGCAACGAGTGACCTTCCTTTTCGCCCAACCGCGATCACCATAATGGGAGACAGTTAGGTTCAACGGACCCGGATTAGAAGCCTCTGACTCGGCATGTGTACGCTGTTCCCGAAGTCACGTCGATCACCGATCGACGTCCACGTTGGCGAAACTCAATTACGTTCTATCAGAAATTGATCCGAGATTACGACGATTACTACATTGGCGATGAGTCGTCTCCGACAGACCTTCGGCTATCTAGGTTCCATTAGTGTACGATTTTTCTCGTTTGTCTACGCGCTGTTCCTCATTTTACACGTTCAACCATAGTCGATGTTATCTGGCTATGATTTTTTCTTCGATTGTTCTCGTTTATCTGTCGTCCGGAATCGATGTCAGGGAAACAATTAGATTCTACGATTCTATCTGTGTCTCGTGATTCCGTTCAGAGAGTCGAAGCGACTCGACCAGATCATTGAAATCGTAACCATAACTCGACGCGTGGCGTACGAATTTTCGGGTGACGCGCACCACCGCCTGGAAGTCCTGATCTAAGGTCCTCCTGGGAGATCCGCAGGGTCAACGTACACGGTCCAGCGTACGTCACGACTCTACGGAGCCTAATTGCTGAGGATAGCATCATCGCGCGCGGTAGCGTTAACGAGATTTCGTTAATTACCCTGCCGAGGTCTCGGGAAACGAAACGTCGTAAATTGAAGCAACAAGGTTGCGCAACAGTTCACTTTCTTCCTCAATGAAATCAAGACTTACGACATTCTCAAAGGCGCGACAGAACGGTGCGTGGATAAAAACAAGTAGCGCGTGGACTCTTTTTCACGGTCTCAATGCAAGTGCCCGTTTTTGTCGGAAACACGAACGATCGTGCGCCCGGTATTATTCTCACGTCTCGCTACGGGAAAACGTGTAAAACGAGGAAAATGGATGTTTAAATTTTTCTCGCTTACCCTGACGTGGCATTGGGTCGGGACACGTAGATGCAAATTTCGAATCGCTTCCGGTCTTCTGTTTCGGCGGAGATGCGTCCGGCCTCTAACTTCCGATCGAACGTTTCTCAGAATCTCGAAGAAGAGACCTGAAACGAAAACGTTCGGTCTGGTCAGTACGCGGTAGGAAGAGAAGAAAAATTCTGTAGAAAATTCACCGAAGGATGTCATCGAAAGATCTTCAAACACGGGTATTGCTCGGCTTCGTACCAAGTTTTTATTATTCGCGGGTGATGATTACGGTTCGAATAGAGGAAATCGTTGCCGGATACACGGGCACCAACGGTTACGGCAATTACACGCGTATCGTCGAGATCGCGATCTCTCGCGAGCAAGGGAATGCTCTGAAAATCCATGCGCGCTCGAAACTGAACAGCTCACAGAGTACATGACGAATTTAGAAATTTAATAACCACTTGATTAAAGTTAAATACCTTTACGTTTGAGAGAAGAATCGAATAATGATTCGCGTCAGGCTTCTAATTAATGGCACTTGGTAAGCGAGTGACAAACTATACTTTACGCTGAAACACCTCGCGCTTCCTTCCGTGAAGTCCAAATTGAAAAAGGAAGACGGTCGACCGCATACCAATCGCTCTTTCGATCGTTCACGTCGTTCGAAGCTATTTAATTTGGTGGTATGATTATAAATCAATTTGTAAATTCTAAAAGTAATCGAAATCGATTAAACGCAATGCCGCGTGTTCCATCCTGTCTTTAGGGAAAGCGTGCAATCTCGTTTCAAGAAAGGGAATCTGCTATTTTTAACAGCTGTTCGCTAACTCGTCGAGTCTATATTTATCCCGAGTTCGTAAGGTATTTCGAGCGAGTACCTCGGCAGAAAAATGCGAGGTCTCCTGGATCGGTCAACTTTTTGCCTCTCCTCTCTGCGTCTCCCCCTTTGTCGAGGAGCGACTCACCGACGAATAAAAGTGAGAATCCGTGCGTACAGACGCGAAACATTTACCATCGAAGCACGTCGCAACAAAACGCGTCCGTTTCATACAGAACTAACAAGTACTTTCTAAAGTATCGTTTCCTATACCCGACCGAACCGGTGAACCGACCCTGAAACCAGGTAGGGGTCCAACCAACACCCTCGTAAAACGTCTGAATTCCTTTTTCGCTCGGTAGGCGAGAAATGATCAACGGGTACTGAGTGACGTTTCGTGGCATCGAGCGTTCGGTCGTCCGCGATCATCGTTGCCCTATCCGTGCGTCGGTTACCTCAACGCTTCTCATCCTGAATCGCTTACTTTACGTCGTGGCAGACCAGTTCCGAGAACGTATAAAGAGGCGAAAGAGTCCGATCCTCCCCAGCTCGGCGTCCGGTCCATTTCTGGGGCCCGTCGCACGGTTCGAGTCCCGGCAGGGGCACCGGCCGCTTCGTCGCAAACCTGTATATCTGGCTGCGAATACGTACGTGCGCGTACACGTTTCTAACGAGTCTCATTAAGCGAGACAAGGACGAGCGGTGCACGGTGCCGGCCTTGGGAGATCTTTGCACCCGCGGTCGCGTCTTCTCTCGCCGTCGCGTTTCCCTTCGCGCTTCCCCTTCGAAGGCCGCGGAACGACTCCGCCCAGGTCATGGACCACGCACCTGTACCGATCCCCTTGCCGTCTTTTTCTACGCGCATCTTTCCTCGTCGAAGGTCTCGTCTACAGTGATCAAGAGGCTGGCCACGGGAATCTCCTGACATCTTCTCTTACCCCGAGAGAGAGAGAGAGAAATGAAAAATATGGGCAGTGGTACGAGTAATTATATATTCTTTTAAAGACTCGGACGGTCGTTCGAACTCGAACAGAAATCTCTGCCAGTCATTAATACCGTTATCGTTAAACGGCTGTACAGATGGTACGACCGACACGCATTCGATTTATCGGCCTTCATCGGTTTCATGATTTATGACGTTCTCGCAGCGATGATCGAAGGTGCCGCGATGATCCGACGATAGGCGAAATGATGCATGGGGTCGGCTCGCGCCCGGTTCATTTTCTCGAGCCCTCGTGAGTGAAGCGACTAGCGTCTTCCTTTTGGTAGCAAGAAATCGTACATCGTTGGCTCTCCAAATAAATCGTTCGTTTAGCTCGGAAGAAGCGCGAAAACGTCGTCGATCATCCCGTGAGAACGGACGGAAGGACGCGTCGGAGGCGAGCACCACCGTCGAAATGAATTCCGGAAACTCGGCGGTACCATCGACCGTGAAAAGATGAAAGGCGCGGTTCTGGTCTGCGAGCGACGCATCGATCGAACGCGTCTTCGAGGGAACGATCGCGCGAGGGTAGGCGCGTCTAACTTCCGGGGTGGTGGTCATTAAATTTCAGCCGTACGCACGCGGCGGCGAAGCTAATGGTCTCTTTGAGAATGGTCTGGCTGTAGCTGTTACCACGCTTCGTGATCCACATAGTTGGACATGCTCGGTAACGCGGTTTAAGCGCAGACCACTGATCCTTCTTACAGCTCGCGCGTACGCGCGTATCTACTATCGGGAAACGTGTAACGAGGGAGCGATGAATGGCCGGAAAAAGGCGTCCATTAAAGTACGCGCTGATCTGCAACGACAAACGAGCGAACGCGATACTGCGGAACGATTCGAAGTACGATCAACGATTCAGCATCGTGTGTTAATTAACGAGAATGCTCGAATCGTCGGAGAATCCGTCGTTGGACGGTGTAAAAGAAAAATCCCTGAAAGGCGACGACGCATCTCTTTGTAACGAGGCGAACGTTCAGATTTCTCTTGGCGTCAGGCCGTCTCAGGGTCAGCGAACGTCGATACTGTCGACGTTAATGGGGATTCTAACGGCGGGCCTTCTGTGAGATGCCGACAAACTCCGCGTCCTTCGACGGAAATTGCATAGCACTGGACGGGCCCTTTTGTCGCTGCAACGGGTAAACGACCCGTGCCCAGGCTTTACGAGTGAATTCCCTGAATGCTCAATTCAAACGCCGCGGATCTTCTCCTATGTCACGTTTAATCTTAATTAAACGCGAATCGAACGTAGCTTGCGTTTAGACTGATACCGAACCGTCTCAGTGGACAGGGTGAGGCGAAATGTTCTCGTCGAGGTGCTAATATTTTTACCAGCGAAATTTCCACGAGGATCGGCGTACCGGCCGATCGGTCGGAGAGTAATCACTCTCCCTCCGTTCTTTCCGTGCAAACGTAATCGTTTCGTTCTCCAAGATGTTGACCCAAATCGCGGACGACTGTCATTTGGAGCATAGCGATCGACCGACTCATGGAAAATCGCGTGAATCAGTATCCCCGATCGAGTCGTTTATTTACGATCGCAACGACTGATCCTAGGTCAGTCTATAATAAAACGTTGGACCGACGCGAACGAGCCTGAAGAATAAATGAGTGATAATAATGAGTTTTATAATCGAGACAGTTTGTAACTTGGTTTTGTTCACGGGAGCAAATATTTCGATTCGCGATTCGCTGTATGGACCCGTACCGTTATCCCGATATCTCACTGTCAAGGATGTTGTAGCTGGACGTTCAATTGAAACGATGAGAAAAGAGTAGAGACAAAAGCAGAACGCGGGACGAAAGACACGCGGGATAAGGACCGCAGGACGTCGTGTACGGTAAATTGAATTTCACGTGGTCGAAATGAATAAGCTGTGGCCACGATGAAGACCGCGCGTTCGTCCCCTTAATTTTTCTCATTTCTCCGTTGTTCCGTAATGCTAATGAAAAGAGATGTCCGGGGATAAATCAAGAACGACGTAAAGAATGACCCTTGACGAACTCGCGCGCGGTCCACCACCGCGAACCACCTCTTTCACGCTGACTCGTTGTCTCGTAAATACGCTGCGGTACCATCGCCGCGTCGTTCGACGCATAATAGAAACTCGGTTTTAATTCAAGCTGTACCACCGTGACATAAACATTATTAAGAATCGCTCACGTTCCCGAGTATTAAAATCGTTTTTACCACTTGGCCTCGAACGCTGACGCTGGTGAAGGAGTCTGAACATGAGGACGTTCCATGATTACGTTTCATCTTCGAAACGGCTCGTGCGATTCTGCGTCGTTGACGCGTACGCGGTCAGCGCTGGTATTGTAATCGGCGAGAGAACGGGCAGAAACGGGGCACGGTTTCTTCCCACCGAGTCACGACGTCGATGAAACCCCTAACGGTGCATCGTTGCTACGTTGAAATTCTTGGCCGATGGATTCCCGATTCGATCCGACCGATGTGCCGCGGTGAACCGGCAATCTAATCGCGTACATGCTCTCGGGCCGCTCGGTCGTGCGCTCGATACGCGATTTCAGCAGGCGCGATTCCCCTCCGGGGACGATGACGATGTTCACGATCAGATCGACCCGACGTCGTCGATACTCGATCGTTAGACGACCGTGACGTTTCGCGGAAACGACCCTCGTACCGGACACGTTTACCCGTGTTCGATTCCGACACGATAACGCGATTTGTTTCAATCGTGGTACCACGTCGAGCCAGAAAACGTTTGATCCTCCAGTGTCCAAACGTTAGACAAGAACTTTTGCGCCGACCCGACGTATCACGTATGCCACGAGATAATGATATTCGAGTTGCGTCACAGCCTTTTTTTAGGATCGGGTTCCTCGTTTTCGGAGGCAACGACCTCGGCGTACGCGCGCTTCTTGCCCGATACGACCGTGAAGTCTGCGATCGTGCGATCCGCAAAATTGCTTTTCACCCTTCATCGGAATCGTTAATTTCGTGCGAACGCAAACATCGAGCACCGTGGCGCGTCGCGAAAGTATTTTAATCTCGCGGAATGATCGTTTTTATTGTCTCGATGTCGAGGCGACTCGAAGGTTCGAGGTGTAAGCGGTAAAAACGTTTTCCTGTCCAAGTACGTATCGGGCATCGATTCAGTGATTTCACGCGTGGTTTCTCTGTGACGGCAACTGATTGGCAACGGACCGTGGCAAACGTTACAGCGTATCCACAACGTCCACAACGTCTCTCCATTTATCGAGTTTTAGGCAAGCTGGTCCACTCGTCGGACCTTGAGGCACCAAGTTTTCTCACCGGTTTCAGTCGTGTGTGCCGCGGGATGAACTTTACCCCACGTAACAGTTCTCGCGATTCTGGGACGTACGTTAAAGCTTCGACGTTTCTTTATTTTCACGCTTTGGCGATTTCAATCTGATCTTTCTCGCGAAAATAAATGATGTCGTTACGTCTCTGTAACCGGATCGTATCAGTCTCGAGGATCGCGTTCCATGCACTATCATTAAATGGGACGATGTAATAAGTTTTCTGTACGGTGCCACCTGCAGCGCTTTGGAGAAGCATCTCTTCTCCTTATGTTTATTTCTTTTTTAAAGCATGCCTTCTCGCGGCGGAGCGGTACCGTTACTAGTATTACTGTACACCTGACTAAATTTATTGCTCGTTCCGATTATTGAATCGCGACGGGTCAGTTGGTCAATAAATATAAAATGCCCGACGCGAAGGGAAACTTTCCGCCGCAGTCGGCCAATAACGCTACCAGAGAATTACGTTCTCGTCACATACCGTTCTCACACGATGGAAGAAGCTAATGGTACGCGCGTAACGCGACGGCAAGTGGGAAATGAAAATTGGAAACGAGCGAACGACCGAACGGATAAATTCCTTTTCCCGGATCGTCGTTGGTCGTCGCGAACAACGATTGTTTTTTAAATACGCGGATACGTTTTTAAATTGTAGAACGACTATTACTTACCACCGCGCTCGACGTGGTCCCGAGTGTCGCCTCAGCAAACGAAGAAGCAGCGAGGTAGCACCACGTGGAAGATTGGCAGCGCGATGTTAATTGTCTCGGCTATGCTGGTGCTAATTGCGGTCTTGGCGATCGCAGGGCTCGCTCTATGGATGGGAGGTTCGTTCGACTCTTGCACCCTGTTTGTCAACGTTACGCGAGATCGTGTTGGTAAAAAATCGATTCTGTTTCAGCTCTACGGACCGACTCGAAAAATGGTGAGCGTCACGGTCCACTGATCGACAGGTATAACAGGACGAAACGAGTAGAGTGTGAAATACGAGTGTCTGCAATGTTTCAGCGATCGTGGGGTTCTCCTGTAGCTTCAGGGTGTCCAAGGGAGAGAAATACAATCCGATGTTAAAACTGAACACCAGCATGGTGTTCCGCGAGAGGGAACGCAAGTACAAGAACATAGTAAGTTGGCCGAGTAACAGCCGTTCGTCGATGAGTCGCGTCGTCGCGCGTAGTTAAATAGAGAGTTCAAGGATTGAGAGACGAATCGTGTGTTTCAGTTCGAATTGTTATTTAGAAGAAGCGTGTTGGGCACCGCTTACAAGCAGACGATCGTAGATAAGTTCGAAAGCGGTCTGCTGAAGGTGTTCTTCAGGATCTATCTCGACAGGAGGAAGGTGCCGCGGTCGATCACGAACGTCGAGGACACGATCGAAGACATCATCGCGAAAGAGACGTATTCGTCGTCCTCCTTGTTCAAGGACGTGGAACTGGACCTCGCTAGTATATCAGTAAAAAGTGAGCATCCGCTGGATCGATCGCGATGAGAAAACGACGTCATAATTAAACAACCATTAGCGTAACTTTGACTCTGCCGCTCGTACGGTATCAAGATGCATGTTCTTTTTCACGATCCGGCGCGTTCACTCTCGACGCGTCGCGTAAAATAATTTTCTCGACCGTACGAAATGTTTGTTTCTGATCGTTTAGGGATGAACCAAGACGTGCCGGGAGCTCAAAAACAAGCACAGAGGAACGCGATGATCACGAAGAACGGCCTTTTGCGACCGAACAGAAACAGCACTCTGATAACGTCGAAACAAAAATCGAGACCGAGCAAGATCGAATCTACCGAACCTGAGATCGACTTCAGCGACATACCGACGATACAGGGGACTTACACGGCTTCGAAGGTGAACGTCAGCTCCTCGAACAAAACGACCAACTTTAGCCAGGAATCGACGACAGCTGAAACGGTCGCAATGAACAATACCAAAGTATCGCTACCTCAACGACAGACTACGAACGAGCCGAGCACCGTGCCGGAAACCGCTGGAACGACTCAGCGCACCGTTCAAACGACCGACGAAACGAGAGAGAGGACCAATTACACCGTTAAGAATGAGTCGTCCAACGGCGCGGATCACGGATCCACTAAAAAGCTCGTTACGTCTACGGATTCCACGACTCCGATAAGAGACGACGATCTCTTCGAGGATTTCCGCAAGCCCGATCTCGAGACGTCGCCGTGGAGACCCATTATACCTGGATACGGGAACCCCGAGTTGAAACTGTTGCCGGGCGGCGTAGAGAAGACCACGAAAACTGACTACAAAGTGAACCACGGCAATTCTGGAGAGAACACTCCCGGCGCGTCTACGAAAACTCCTGAACACGACGTCCCAAGCCGAGTTGCCGAGTCGTCGACGGCTAGAATCGATATCGCTAAGCCTTTGGAAATGATCGCGCCGTACGTCGACGTGCCTGGGATGAGCACCTTCGACGTCGCGGACGCCGATTTCCCTCGGGACAGAGTCGTTCCTCAGGAAGTGGTGAACTTCCGAGTGAACGGAAAGTTTAAAAACAAGTTGTCGGAGGACGGGCAGATGTTCGCGGAGGCTGTGCCGGTCAGGATACCGGATATAGAAGTCGCTGGTCAACTGCCACCAGAGACGTACGACGTCGAGCTTCGGACACCATCGCTGACGGAGAAGACCGAGTCCTCTTTCGCCAAACCTGACCGACTTACCGACGAAAACGAGACAGGTTGGAGGGTCTCCGATTCGCGAGTGACGTACCCGGTGGCGGACGGTACTGACGAACGAAACGAGAAATTGAACGTTAAGACTCCTGACCCCATCGAGACGAATAAAGAGAAAATGGGTCAGAGCACCGGTATCGAAGACGACGAAGGTTCGGACGGTTTTCTGGCTTCGACCGGCTCGAGCACTCTTAGACAGGAGCCGGTTCAGGGAGATTCGAACGAGGAATCGACGACGAACGTGTCGGGCGTAGGTGTGGCGGAGCCAGTTCCGGACGTGGACGTCGACTTGGAAGCGAGAAATCGTTATTCGGGCATCCAGACCGTGGATAAACGTCGTAACGACGGTTTGCAAGATAGGAAGGTCGACAAAAACGCGCAGGAACCGGTCTACACCAGTTACAAAACGCCGGACTTGAACGGGGCTGGGATCAGGCCGAGCTTGATCGAGAGTTCCGGAACTCTAAAGCCGTTCAGACACACGATACCCGTAGACAAAATCGCGTCCGTCGTCGACGACACCGAGAGCCGAAGGAACGGTTCGTCGAACCAGGAAATGAACGCGGTGACGCACGGTACAACGGGAGGCAAGTTCACCGCGGCTTCGGATGACAAACCGAAAGAAACTTGGACGACGTCGTCAGGGATTCAGAAGGAAATCATTGAATTAAAAACTTTTGACAGAGAAAGTAACGATACCAATGTTGACTTACGTACGAACGGTTCCGCTGCAACTACGAAAGTTGGCGCACACGAATCGGCCGAATCGAGTACCGAGAGTTCAATAGACAACGACAAGTTCTTGAAGTTGAGCACCACGGAGGTTTATTCGGAAACGATACGTCCACTCTACGATATCGCGGACAAACTGATCGCGAAGAACGAAGAAAAGCACAAGGAAGTAGCCCCGGAAAGATCGACGGCCAGTGTTTCGAGAAACTCGACCTTCATCGAGATCGACACTTTGAAACACACGCCCGGGGAAGGGGATTCCGACTCGTCGGAAAGTAACTCGTCGTCGAAACTCGAGAACGATCGGTTTCCCAATGCGACTGCCAATCGATCGTCGAACTCGGTCGAAGCTAAGAAGAAAATTTACAACGATACCCTGAAGGCGTACGTGGTGGAGAATTTGGTCACGCTGGCGCCTGTAAAGAGCAACACGGGCATCGGAAGGCCCGTGAGACCACGGCCGAAGATCGACAGAGAGAAAACGATGAGGACCGACGACGCGTCTGACGATCGCAGCTCCTCGGACGATGCCGTGCTCTTAGAACGATTGTTCGGTGCACAAAGTCGTGACGGAAACACGACAAAGCGCGATTCGTCTGATCGTCCCGAGGGAGACCAAGAGTATTTTCATAACGGCACGGTAGAACAGATCGTAGAAGTGGTGACCTCGACTAGCACCAAGGTATCCTCGAGCATCAAAGGGAGTCCCGTCGTACTGAAATTCATCGTGACCAATTCCACCTCGCTCCCAGTGATACGCACCGAATATCACGAAGAGCAAACAACGACGTATCCCAAGGAGGTATCCGTTAACGAGGAGAATCGATCCTTCAAGGATCAGATCTCTGTGAAGGAAAAGGGTCTGACGCAGACGTTCGACAGAAAGATCTCGACGATCGATGAAAACGAATATCTCTTGGACAGATTGAAGCAATTGGCGGACGTCGGAGTGGAGAACGAGCCTGCCAAGAGCAAGAACGACTCTAGACCTGAGTCGAAACCTCATAAGTCGAACGTCAAGTTGAACACGAAATCGGAGGAGCATCGACCGCTGCCGGACTTCGAGAAGCTGAGAGAGATCGCCGATGTCGCCACGGGGAACGAGACGCTGATGAATTCGAGCGCAGCGTTCACGATGACCCGCGACGGTGTCGAGATATTGACGAAAATTTTAAATAAAATGGAAGACCGAACCGACAAGATGATCTCCACTACCGAAGAGAATTTAGAAACCGGTAATTCTTTCTCCTAATTTTAACATCGACTCATTGACACGCGCGTAAGACATTCTCTAGTCAAATATTTGATCGTTGGATTCGAGTCTGTGTCGTTTGGATGTTGACTAAACGGACACGACGACGATTCACGATTCCTATCAGATACCATACTTTTCGCAGATGATTGTCTCGGCTTCCTTTGCAAAGATGGTAAATGCTTACCCTCCAGCGGTAGATGCAACATGTTGGGTGAATGCCCGAGTTCCGAGGACGAGGCAAATTGTACGTGCGCCGACTTTTTACGAGCTCAGCTCTTGCAAGAAAAGATTTGTGACGGCGTCGCGGACTGTTGGGACTACTCGGACGAAACTGATTGCGGTATATAGAATGATTTTAAATCAAGAATAATTGCACGTTCACGTTGAAAATTCAAAATTCTCTTTTACCGCTGTTGACTAGACTGGTGCGAGGACGGTCAGTTCGTTTGCGGCAACAGTCGATCCTGCGTAGACCAGGACAGAGTTTGCAACGGCTACGCGGACTGTCCCGGGGGAGAGGACGAGAAAAAATGCACCGCGCTGATAGAAGAAGATTCGCTGAATTACGAAGAGAGTAACTTGGACGAGACGGAGAATACGTCTAACGTCACCGTGACCAGAGACGAACGACCGCCGTCCGAAGACCACTTTCCACGAGTGGAATCGACCGCTGATAAGGACGTATTTTACGATCAAGAGGCGGTGGAGTCCTCGATCTCGGAGTCGACCACCTTGCACGCGATCAAAGGTCAAGTTCAATTAGAAAAGATCACGGTTACCAGAGACGAGTCGGTCACTGAAGAAAAAGCGTTGCTCAACGCGACGACCCTCGTCTCTGGACGGGAAATATCGCCGCACGCCAAGGACGCGGTAACTCACGGCAATTCTATCCACGTGAACGCGAAGAATAACGACGAAACGCCGGTGACGAGAAAAGAGATCGACAATTACAACGAGAAGGGTTACTTGAACGTCCGCAAAAATGGCAAATGGGGAAAATTGTGTCTCGGCAGAATGCACGACCTCGCGCAGGAGAGGCAAGCTGCTTGGACCATCGAAGACCTCGGCAGAGCAGTTTGCAAGGCGATTACTTATCAGTGAGTGTTGGAAACGTGCGATTTAAACTTTACTCCGCGACGAAACATTTTCTTACAAGATCTGATGACCATCTTTCAGAGATTACGACACGGTGGAGAAGGTACTGGACGAAAATCCGACGTCCGCGAGATCGTACTATGCCTTGTCGTACAGCGAGAAAGCCCCGGATAAAACGATCCTCACTTTCAAACCGTCCGAATGTCCGAGCGGCGAGATTCTCAGGGTCAAGTGCAAGAACCTTGAGTGCGGAATACGAACTCAGGCACCGTCCCAAGCTAGGTATACTCACTGAACCAGTTTCACATAATTATGCGCCGACCAGATCGTTCGTACGCAACTGTGTGTAGACGCGCTTCGGGACGATGCTCTCTGTCTCGCACACACTGACGGTAATAAACGTTTTGGCCACGGCAGTTTACGGACGAGTAGAATTAGATCTATACGACAACGCTACGATTTATCGAGCCTCGTGCCCGTAACTCGTAACGTAAACTTCATCGAGAAGCTCTTTGTAACGTTTCAGTTTCGTGAAATAATGCTTGAGGCATTGAAACAGATCGTATGTTCGGCGTTATAGAATCGTCGGAGGTGGGAGTTCCTCGGCCGGGAGCTGGCCCTGGCAAGTGGCACTGTACAAGGAAGGTGACTATCAATGCGGGGGTGCTCTGATCAACGATAGATGGATCTTATCCGCGGCACATTGTTTCTACCAGTAAGTGACCCGTAACCACTGCCTGCTCGCTCCGTCAACGACCGATAGTGGGAAAATAATTCGTTACCGTCGATGCTTAATACGTGTTCGAATACTGTCAAACAGTGCTCAGGACGAGTATTGGGTCGCGAGAATCGGCGCGACTCGGAGGGGAAGCTTCCCCAGCCCGTACGAGCAAGTGCTGCGGCTGGATCACATATCGCTGCATCCCGACTACATCGACAATGGATTTATAAACGATATAGCAATGCTCAGGCTCGAGGCTCAGGTCACTTTCAGCGACTACGTACGACCGGTGTGCCTCCCACAGTCTGAACCGAGAAGCGGGACCATGTGCACCGTGACCGGTTGGGGACAATTGTTCGAGATAGGGAGAATATTTCGTAAGTGGTCTCTCGCGATATTTTTAACCGCGCACCGGATTGACGAAAGATTTGTATTACTCAACAGCGGATACCTTGCAAGAGGTGCAACTGCCGGTGATCTCGACGGAGGAGTGTCGTCGGAAAACTTTGTTCCTCCCGCTGTACAGGATTACGTCAGGGATGCTGTGCGCAGGATTGAAGGACGGTGGAAGAGACGCTTGTCTAGGAGACAGCGGCGGACCTCTCGTATGCTCGGGATCTGATAACAAATACACACTTCATGGTGAGCATTACTCGGTGGAAGACGTAGGGGAATCGAGATAATAGATCAAAATCGGTTCACGACGTACACCGCTCGAACACGTTTAATCGCAAACGTCGCTTCTTCAGGTATCACTTCGAACGGTTACGGTTGCGCCAGACCTGGAAGGCCCGGAGTTTACACAAAGGTTCATCATTACCTCCCGTGGATCGAGTACACGATCTCGAACGAAGACGTTCGATCCATCACGTCGACCTGCAAGGGTCATCGGTGTCCACTGGGCGAATGTTTGCCGAAATCGCGTATATGCAACGGATTTTTAGAATGCTCGGACGGTAGCGACGAGCGCAACTGTCCAGCTAATTTTTAACAAAAACAAGACTGACAATATCTGTATTTATTTGTTGGATCGCACGTTCGACGAACAGATTCGTCTTTGCGACGAGCAGATTTAAGGATGTATTGGCTTGGCGAGTCAATCCGAAAAGTTTATGTACCTTAGAAAAACGCATTTCCTATAATTAAAAAGAAATCAAACGTCGGAAGAATAATGCTAATAATAAATAGCTACGTGCTAAAAAGTATAGAAGGAAATATCCAATTAAGTATTGACGCTGACGAAAATTTTTTTTTTTTTTCAAAATNTCCGTATGTTCAACGGTTTGGGAGTTATTGGCCAAAAACGAAAATTTGGAAGAAATTGAAGAGGTACCCCTTGGAAAAATCTCGGAAAAATCGAAAATTTTTTTTTGTTGTTTATTATTAGCAATGTTCTTCCGACGTCTGATTTCTTTTTAAGAAATGCGTTTCTAAAGTGCATAAACTTTTGGGATTGACTGTATAGCCAATATATCCTTAAATCTGAGCGTAGATGTAATCGTTTGTACGTCGTAAATGCAACTATATACGTATGAAGATAATAATAATAATAATGAGTAACCATTAAATTAATAGAGAAGGATGAACAAACTCGTAGGAAGTAGGAAGCATTTTGTGATAAAAGTATAAGATTTTTGGAACGTAATGCGAGAATACGTGTGAACGGTCGAGGGTGTTCCTGAGTCACTGATCAGTCACTCGGGAATACACACGTTGGCGTATTTAGACGAACCTGGCATTTAGATTCTTTCGCAAAATGAATCTCAAGGCCACGTGTGTCGCGCTCGCTGTTTCAGTCTTCGTGCAAGTACGAAGATCTCTGACGCGTGTATATAAAATGTACGTCGTATCCAATCATGTAAAAAGATTCTTTTAATAAACGAGAATGTAAAAAAAAGAAGTGTTTTCAGCCGAGACGTCCCTGAAAAGAAAGACACGTTATACATACATCGGAATTCAAGTAGTATAGTAATAATCTGTTTTATTAGGACGATTGGAAATAGCATTGGAAATCATATTTAGAAATAAATATTAATTATTTTCGACGTAACACTTGTCGATATTGAATCGAAGGCTGTCGGAGATTACTGCGTCGCGGGCAGTACGATCCTTCGAGTAAATTATCTTATCAGTCAAACAAACATCGTTTCGTAATGATCAAACACGTTTAGTACCATACATGTAAACGATAGAAGAGTCGCAATTCTTCAAAATTTCTCTTGGCCACTCTCGCACCCTCTCTCCCTCGTAAAATGGATCAAACCTGCTAGAGTCACCGTCATAGTCTAATTATGATCTCGTCGTTCTAGCTCGTGCCTCTAGGTAGTTTTAACATTAGATTATATCTACGATTAGCACAATATACCGAATGGTAAGAATCACAATATAATTTACGTCACGTTCAAACAGCTCGCTGACAGAGTTCAATATATCGAACGTTTCATATTTCATTTATCATGTTGCACGATCAACACGCCGAACAAGACCGGCCGGATCGTCAAGACTTGTGCACAACCATGTTTTTGATCATTTTTCTATTTACGCGTATCATCCTCGAACGCACGCGGGCAAACGATCAAACGTAAAATGAATTCAATAATTCTATCTACGAACACTCGTAAATTCGGAAGACTCGCGAACCGAAAGATCGAGTTCCAAATTCATCGTACAAGGGAGATATCGAAACCGAACGTTTTGATCTGAAGCAATCCATCCTACGCGATAGTATCGATGAAACGTGGCAAATATAAAACGAGACTGCTGCGGAAGTCCAAGGGTAAAACGTATCCGACTATTGATATGACGTCCCTAAACGGCTCGTAAATCCTTCCCTACTCGTACTTTACCAACGAGATGCGTAGACACGCGCTCGTTCTTCCTCCGTCGAAGACATCGAGTGGCAATTCCATGGCCGACTGACAAACTCTCACGTGAACCGATCGGTGTGGACAAAAGTTCGATCGCGATAAAAAACTGGTGTAAATGTATAAAAGGTCCGATTTAAGAGTGGAGAAACTTTTGTCCATACCCGTAGATTTTTTTACCCAAGCAGCTACGGTCTCCTTGTCTCAGCACCAACCGTGCGTAATAGCGTTTTCGTGAAGAACGTCGATTCCATTTATTTCCTCTCGCTACCTGCCCGACTCGTACGAGTCGCAATCGCTAGGGATCTAATCGGTACTATATTACAAAATTTCGGATCACAAATGGTTTTACGTATAAACTGCGTCAAGGCTCGACTCAATCAAACTCTATTTACGTTTCAGGTGGAATCGACGGCCTCCACGAAACGCGCGAATACATTTTACAACGAAACAGGGGCAGCAAATGTTGAAACGTTCAATCGATTCATCTAATTCAATTCTATGCTCTCGAAAGTGTACTAGCTCAGCTCACCGACTTTCTCCTAGCTCCTAAAGTTAATTAAAGAAGCAATAAATAATAAATCGACGAATTCTCAAAAGATTAATACCTCTAATCAGCTGAACTCTTAAACAGACTCTTTAACTCGGGCTACGAGGAGTTTGTCTCTTTAGCCCAACGAGTCAACAGCGATCGTACTGAGTCCTTTCGCGCCGATGGTCGTCTTGAATTGCTCCGGTATTGGGTACTCGGACTGTAACGATACGAACAACAAATCGATTCGATTAACGATGAATAGACTTGATTACGCAGCGAAATGTATATTTAATGACTCACGTAATCGCCGTTTCCCTTAGGTACCATAACGTTCATCTCGCTTGATTTGCTGCTGATGAACTCGACGTTCAACGATTCCGGGCTCAAGTACGCCTGGCAGCCATCCGTCTTGTCAATAGAGATGGTGGGGACCTTTCCTAGCACCTGGAATCAAAAGAATGGATATTTCGAAACGACACAAAGACAAAGAGTGATTGAATCTTTTGAACGGTACTATACACCGTTTACGAGAAACGCTGACAATCGCGCATCTGTTCGACCTCCACACTTCACGCAGTACACGTATTAACTGATAACCGTAAATAAGAATGAATGATGACATCTTGAAACCTACAGTTGAATTTTGATGATAAGCTGGGCACGACGCTTTCTAAAATGCACTGGCAATTCGGTACGATCCTTTTAGTTTATGTTCACCGTGGCAATTGATGAGCGGGACCGAACGATCGAACCGAGTAATGCTGTTTTATTAACGAAACGTTTGACGCGCGTAGGCGGAAATCTTGAACCCGTGCAAATGATCTGCGAAACCGATTGGAAAGAATGCCCGAGAGCAATCGCAAATTACGTTTGGAGCGAGATCGTGACCGACGTTCTCGACTGTTTGAGGAACGAGAGCATAGTCTGGCGGGTACAGAGAGTTATTATTTTTGAATTGCAATGAATGTCGAAATTACAAGTCTATGAATACATGAACATAGCGGTCAGGTAAGTCCTTGACACTGATAAGACTTTTTGCATCTGAACGCTATGTTCAAAATTTGCCAAACAGAGGGCAATTGGTACTCTGTAGTCGCGTTGATGACCGTTTAAAGATGCTGGCCGTGTTGTCCGTGTCCATTGTGTTACTACGAGCGATATATTCGAAACTGAAACGCGATGAAGCGGCTGACGAAAAAGATATCGTCAACAGAATTGGATACAAGGTGGAGGATCTCGAATTGAAAGTCAACATAATGACCTACAAGCTTCAGTATGGCAATTGGCCGTCGCCTCATCAAGTTCAGAAGTCGAATTTCCGAAAGAATCTACGAAATCTCAGACTGACTTTGTCCAATCCCAGCGATCGTAGCAACTGGATAAAGCACGTGTTGTTAAGGTACTGACACGACGACCGCAATGTTGAAATCACTTTTCATTCTTCTTGGTTCACTATGATCGCAGTCCCAGAGAAAACCTGCAGGGCCCGTACCCGAGTTACTGTCCCTCGGAACATCGTATAACGGAGTTGTTCGCCGCGAAGAAAAGAAGCGTGTACCCTTATCTTCGACAAGAGAATTTACCAGTGGATCACAGCAGCAAATCTTCCAAGAGCAACAGCGACAAATCCTTCGAGTACGATCGCACGCTGTGCACGTCGTCGACGTACTGACGTGAGTCGATCTCGCTTTCAGGTTGACTTCGATCTTCAAAAACCTGACGGATCGTAAACGTCGCGAGACGTCCATACACGAGAATCTCGAAACGCAGTATCGAAACGCGATATCACTTCCCGTATTCTCAAAGAGGAGGGCCTGCAGATGCACGCGGAAAGCGAGGAAGCACTTGGAGAACTTCGAAGCGAGGAACGTGACGCCCATTTGCAACAAGTTCACGAGGACCATGGACGATTGCAAACGATATCTGAAGCAATTGTACGACAGTAACAAGAACCTTGGACTGATCTGCAGCTCGTCGGAATTCAGTAACGGATCATCGATCAAGAACTTTTGGTCGGACACTCAGGTAACCAGACGGAAACTCGTGACGAGACCGTTGACAATCCATTCGACCCCGTTCCAGCAGCAGAGGTACGACAGACGAAGGAATCTACTCGACTTGACCGAAGAATTCCGCAAAGACAAGGAGAATGAATCGGGACAAGGGGAATGTCCGGAGGACAAGAACTTGAGGAACACGGACCGAACCAAGGACGACTACTTGGAGTTGTTGAACGCGATATACCCGATTCTGCGACTGGTCGACGAACGTTTGTTACCGTCCAATATGAATATCAAATTTTATTCCGACATGTTCGCCAAGCGGTCGCCTTCGAGCTCTTTGACTCGTGCGTGGTACGATCGGAAGAAGTACGTGGAAACGTCCCAGGAAGCTCTGTACCAGGTGATCAAAAAATTGGAAAGTTTGCATAATGTCGTACGTACGTACGAGTTGGATAACGTCGGAGCAAGGGCGCCGGGAAGAGAGATAGAACGGAGCAACAGATTCAGTAGCGTTTGCCAAAACAAATTTGTCTCGGTTACTGCGGAGAATGATGGTTGGAGTAAAAATAGGAAAAAGGAGTCTAAGGAACGATCGAGTTCGATCAGCTCCGAGCAGTACGAGAGCGACGATACAGGTAGAAGCTCGATAGTGTCCGTTCAAAATTATACCAATACATTCAACACGTATGCTTATTGTTCGCTGATCGGAAACACCGAGCCGAGGACGTTCTCGTCCTCGAAGGATCACGGATTGGGAATGATGAGGAACGATCAGGCAATATATTCCACCAACGTGAAATACGGAAAGGTACCCGAAAGGGCGTACTATACCATCTCGTCGGACTCCTCGGCGGAAAAAAATGTTACAAAGCGAAGAGTATCGGGAAGCTTGGCGTCGTCACCGGTCGTAAACGTCGACGACGATCGAACCGAGTCGTTCGGTGTCGCTGAACGATATCCGGTTCCGATGGAGACCGACGAGGACGTGATAGTATCACCGACTTCGAGTCGCACGGAAATGTCCAAGGACAGCGAATTAGAGGACAAGCCAACCGCGGTGTTGCTCCAAGAAGCGTTGCAATTTAAGAAAGCGTTATTAACGCGCGTCGAGTTGGAGAAAATATGCTTCGTAGAGGACGAGAAAGGAGAGGCAACCGATCGAACTACGCCGGATCACGGCAAGTGTTTCTACGTCAACGACGATCTGCGACCCCATTTGGACATAATTTCGGAGGAGCAGTCGGTCAGCAGTTGGACGGAAAAGACCAGCAGGACTTGTATGTTTTTCAATTTGAAGCAGGACGAGCGGTTGAACGGCGATACATCGAATTTCACTGGGCAGAACGATATCAGGGATTCGAACGGGAACGCGCATAAGAAACACTTGGACTCGGTGCACAATTTCGACTCAGCCTCCGAGTACTTTAGTTTGAGCAATATAATTCGAGATGGAAATGAAATGGATCGTGATCGCTTCGAGGAGAATACACCTCTGATCAGTAGTTTACAAGTGAAATATTTGAACGATGCTCCGAACGAGTCCGACGAGAAACTTGTCAAGAACGCGACGGATATGAACGAGCAAGAAATAGGTTTCGATTACACGCAGGAGAAAGAGAGTTTCCGAGAGCATTTTACACGTATGAACAGCCTAAACGAGTTCATAAATCGGAACGTCAACAGTGTGGAACTGTTTTCTCAAGATTTGGACGATGCACGTACAGAGGAGAACATCGGGAATTTGGATCAGGACACGGGTTTCAACTTTTTCAGTTCCGAGTCGCTGAAACGATACGCGAATGTCACGTGTACCGCGAGTCTATCGAACGGAAACGGTGACCAGGAACTGTCTCCTCACAGCCCGAATTTGACTTTAAAAAGGAACCCCGGCGCGTGTTCGCTGATTGAACAACCGTTGATGCGCACAAACGAGAGACCGGGGATGATTCTGACCGAGGATCCGACGTACGAATTGTTAGCCTCCGACAGTAAAGGAACTTGGTTGGAAACGAGTTTGATGCAGGAATCGTTGACGTCCAGCATAAATCAATCGAACGACTCTAACGTTCCGGAACCGTCGTCGGTGACGGCACTGATCGACAAATCGTTGGAAGAAGAGAAATTAAATATAGACTGGTTGAACGACGACAATGGCTTTAGCGACGACTGCGACGATCATCGGGACATAAAGACCTACTCCGCGAATACCATCGTTCTTCAAAAGTGCGATGCAAGGAACGTCGGCAGTTGTAAAGAGCGTGATGCGCTTCGAAATGGAAAAAGTAGTTCGGTCACGCGAGACTCATTTACCGAGTTCAACAGGGGAGAATTGATCGACGAGGCGGACTTGTACAAATCTTACTCGAACCTCGTGTCTGCGCACAGTAGCATGTATTTCACGGACGAAGGACCGGCTTCTACTACGAAATTAAACGATGCGCGTCCGAAAGCTCTTGAAGAGCGGTTGCGATCGAATTTGTACAAGGAGCAAAACACATTGGAAATTGGAGATATTGGAAATCCCGAAGCTCTGTCTACTTGCACGTCGAATGAAAATAAATATATCGACGAATCTTGTGAGGAATCGAAACGATCACAGAAAATTTCTACGGACAAGCTGGACAAACTACCGCCTGACGAACCGACAGTTTCCAAAGAAGAGACCAAGTCTCTCGTTGCTCGTAACCATATCGGCGACCATGATTTACTACCTGCGGACGTTGCATCTGATAGAAGGCCATTCGTTTCACCGAGAAATGAAGAATTAAACATGGAACGACACGTTGATTTATCAGAAATGAAGGACGAGAGAACGAACTCGACCGTGAAATCGTCGAGTCACGAAAGTTGCCCTTGGAAATTGAAACGACCAAGTGGTCTACGAAACGTGAAGGGCTTAAAATCCGATTTGTTAAACACTGTTGAAGCTGAATCGGAAGACAGTGCGAATACGGTGCACACGAAGCTAAGAAATTTGTCCGCGGAACCGAGACGACGTACTACCGACGATAATATTAAATTGGATAGAAAAAGATCCCGATCTCAAGTGAATTTTCGAATCGACGAACCGTCGGAAGACGGGAATTCGAAATTACAGCGGTCGTCGCTCGCTGCGAATCCGAACGCTGAGCCAAAATTAACGGGCCAGTTGAAATCTTTATCACCCACCCCGAGAACATGTTCGAAATCTTGTATACCGATTCTGAAAAGCCGATTGGAAGCAGCTCGAAAGGCTGAGAACGAATCACGGCCAAAGAGTCCGCTTAGAGGACCATTGACCATGACCATGTTCTACACGGACAGCGTATGCGAGACAAATCAGGATGTGTCGGACGAAATTCAGGTGGAGGGTAATCCGGTTGACAAAATGCGTAACGTACAAAGAACGAGCGAAAGCGGTAACCATAAGCAAGAATCGACGAGAGCGTCGCGCATTGAACGAGATACGAGTAAAACTATGGACGGTGTCGCTCCTCAAGAGCAGATGGTGATATACGTAAACATATTCACAAAATATGACCACAATGCGACGAGAATAATAGATCCGAATAAGTTTTTGGAATACATGAAGAACAAAAAGTCAAGTACAGAAAAATTGGACGGAAATCAGAACGGTAAAAAGGACGTAGAATTTCGAAATGCTTTCGCGACGAGTGAGGAGAACGTGACGCAGAAAATTGTTACCGTCGTTTCCTCCGTTATAGATGGCAATGAATTAGATCAAACGACGACTAACGTGTCCGAATCAAAAACCCAGAACATCTCGTCGTCTAACGTTTTGTTAAATGGTAAATTAAAAAATTTATGTTTCCTGTCGGTCGAACAAAGGGAAATCGACGTGACCGCTAAGCCTTCCGTCATGGACACGAGTACGTCCATATCGGACTTAGAAAATGTTTCGGGGACAGCGAGAAACAAATTCCAAATATGCGGAACGCCTAAAGAGCTGAACAACGAGGAATACATAGCGTTACTCGAAATTCTACATCAGGAATCGAACTCGGTGCACCTACAGGAGTTGCAAAACGTCTGTACCAAACTCTCCTCCGCTCGAACCAAAATTTAACGGATACAAATAACGTCGTTTCTCTACGCTTGATGAAATTTGCGATTGATAATCGTCTATAATATATTCTTTTATAATATTGGACTTTTTATTTTCTAGTACAGGACACGATGCTCCGCGTAATATGCTATGTATATATTGTGTACTCGTACTTGCTTTGGAGGAAATATATATTTTTTACACGATTCATTGTTGAGTTTCTAATCTCCGATGAGAGTAAACGTAACTTACCTGCATTTGCACGCTTTGACAGTTGACAAACTCGATGCTGGACACGACGGAGTCGAAGACAATGGATGATTTGCGGCACGAATCCATAACGATGGAATTGACTTTGCCTTTCACGACCAAGGTACTCTCCTGACATCGAAACATGTAGATGACGTTGTTCATCTCCACGTTGTCAATGACGAGATCTTTGTTACCTTGATGATACTCCTATAACGTAAAAGATGAACGTGCCACAAGTCAAACGCAGTTGTAACGATTGAGAATTCAGAAGCTCGTCAGTACTCACCACAAGCCACTTCTTTCCATCTCTCGTGAATACAGGAGGTTTCGTGATCGGTGCATTCGCTGGCGGCACTGCTTTTGTTGGCAGAGCACTGTCGACGAACGGGGCTTTAAATGGTGCCGGTCCAGTTCTCAGCGACGGATTCTTGTGCGTCTGCATGTCCGAAGTGACTTTCTTCAAGTCTGCAAAGTTGCAATTAATTTTAGACCAACGATCACTCGACGAAACGAATATTCTCCAACGGAACTATAGTCACTCTTTGTAATTGCCTCTCCCTGGTTGATTTCGGCGAAAAGAGCGCTTCTGTCGTCACCGATTCCCACCGGTGCCACGTCCCCCATGGGCATACATGGAGGAGGTGGTGGTGGTATGCCCATTGGTGCGGAGCCAGTTTTTGCCCACACCAGACCTGTCGTGTGATGTTGGCGCACATACTGTTGAAGATCACTGAGCGTCTGTACCCAGGCCTTGCACCATTCGGCGTGCACTTTATCTCTGGAAACAGAAACGTCCGCGTGAATTCTGGAGGAGCAATTCGTTTTTAAGAAGCGAATCACGTATCGCGGACAAGGATATTGAATTTATCGTCTGTAGACTTACTTTTCCTTCCACTCCTTCAACACACGATTGGTATAGAACTGTCCGGCATCGTTCATTTCTTTGACGTAAGGAGCCGGAGTAGGTGACACTGCCACCCATCCTAAAGCCGGAATACTTTCACTGATGGCCGACAAGTGATTGAAGAACGGAGATGCTCTATTCTTCTCTCGGAACTCTTGAATCTGTTGGATTTGAGTAGACGTAGGAGCCAGCAGAGAGATCTGCTCCGATTGGCTCGCCGGGGCTGCCCGACTCGCAGCGGTCCGAATAAATTCGAACTGAATTCTATACAAAAGGTGATAGCGCTCGTTAGGTCGGGTGAATATAGATCGACGATTCGATATCGGATGGTCGACGGTAAAACGCTTACTGAAACGCTTTCTCCACGAGCTTGCTGTGTGAAGCTACGTCACCGCCGATCTTCTGACTCTGCTGCAAATACTCTTTTACCGGACCATGTAGGAGGTCTTCGTAGCCCGCGACGGACATGCTGACGATCTTGTGTGACGTTGTTCTATCTGACGAACGAGGAGGCGAGGCGGATTGTCCTGGTGCGCTGTTGGCTATTGACTGAGACCTTTTCGGCGATGGTGTGTTCGTTTGAACAGCAGAATCCTGAGTTTCAGTCACAGGTTGGATTCTTACTTTCTCCAATCTCTTTGTAACGTTTTCTAATCTATTTACCAGCTCTTCCAAATGTTCCTCCTTATCGTTCGCTTCGCAACCTTTAATTAAAATACATTTTTCATGAGCTGGAGATGCTCTGATGCACTAGTTGCGAAAGAGATGAGATACTTCAATTTCCCCGCTCCTTAAAAAATAACCGACTCACGCTACAACTGAAAACGCGTGCAAAATTATACAATTCCAACAATGAGAATTGCTCAAAACGAGAGGATTTCTACTGGCGATCGTAGCGTAAAGGTCGTTACATTTGGAGCAGACGTATTCCAGAAGATGCGCATTTAATTCGAGTAAATTAAATATAGAGTGAACGTATAGATAGTAAAATCAACATCCACAGCCACTAGATCATCGTGTTGCAAGTAACATGTTGGAAATAAATTTACGTGTGTCCAAGATCACGTTACCACGGGTCAATTATCAATCCACGGCACACTAATTTCCAAGTCGTACTCGTTTGCTCGACAAAAGAACTATGCCCACGCAGTTTTCACGGGCGAGATCCTCTGGCCTTTTCGGAAACGCTTCGGGAACTAAACCACGGTTCTAATGATACTCAACGCGAGCGTGTGCCGCGACCTATTCTTGGGAAATCTGCGAAAATTGAATCGCGCGTGGGCAGACGCTACTTTGTATAAAAGATTCCGCGCGTTCGTCAAGAGGCGTCTCTCGTTAATTAAAAATTCTTGGCGTACTCGCAGGTGTGTGTGTGTGATGTAAACGACGAATACACATAATATAAAGTAGAACAATACGGTTTTCGATCTACGAGCTCCGCCGCATAAATTGAGAGATATGCATACAGATGTTTCTAATTTTAAAGAAGACGAGAACCCGTTGTAACGTCTATTTTTAACTGTTCCAATTGCTCCGCGGCTTGATTCTTTTTTAAAAAAGGCAACTGGAAATATTAAACAGCAGAAGGTAAATGGTTCCGAGTGTGAGTACGCGGAACAGGACGCAAGACATTCTGTCGGACGACGTGACCACGAAGGAAACGACGCAAGTCTTGGAGCCGTCGTGGTTTTTTGTCACGACTCGAAAACCGACGATTCTGTTGCGGAACGACTAACGTGATAATAATACACTCGTTACGTGTACCTCAACTACACGTACGTTTAAGAACGAATGAAAGGAACCTTTAATAAATTGTTGGAAAGACGATGGTCCGAGGGTACTCGGTTCAAGTGCAAAGAAATATATCGGGAACTGTGAGCAAAGTTATAAAGATCGATGAATTGGAACTGTACGATAGATTATTCTGAACGCGATTCGAACGAGGAGTTCGCACGACCTACTTTGCCCAGACACCATCTCAAACAATCTCTCAAAGTGGTTTCCACTCGTTCTGAAACGCAATCAATAAATTCCACTAACTCTGTCTGATACAGTCGACTCGATAGAGAGAGAGACAGAGACAAGTTCGAACGGAGCGGAAAATCATATGAAAGAGTAAATGTAGGATAAACCCTGACCGGTGTGCACCACTGGTCCCAGTGGATCGAACCGCACTTTGTGTTCCTGTGCGTTTTGCGCGGCGTGCAACAGATCGGAGAAAAATCTGTGACGCCTCAAAGCTAGCTCGTCGCGTGCAACCGGGGTCGCAGGTGGTTCTTGCATTCCGCTGCATTCTTCCGAGTCGTGCTGGCCATCGTCGTCTTCTTCCGAAAGTCAACAACAAATTTTTCAGCAAATCGCACACAATACTCGGACGTGTAAAATATATCGCTCAACGAAGATGTACCTTGCGGTGGATTTTTATTCACGTCGTTGGGACAGGCTTCGAAGACGGAATCGTCGCCTTCCTCGTCCAGCGTGTCATCGACCGTTCTCTCGATGTACCCGAAAGAGTCGTAAAGATTGGTTCTGGCGGTGCCAGTAACCCCGGAATTCAGTATCGTCCCCAGCATACCACCCCCGCCGCCCCCCTCGTCGTTTCCGTTTACAGTCTCGCTTCCGTCCGCCTCTTCACCTATCGCGTCTTTGACTCCTTTCGCCTCGTCCCCCGTTTCCCCGTTCTTCGTTCGATCGCTTCCATCGTCGACATCGGTGTCATCGTCGTCCTCCGCCTGGTCCCTGTTGGTTCTCGACGATCGGGAATCGTCGTTGAACTCGTCGCGCTTGCCAGAAGGCAACGGACTCTTGACGGTCAAATCGTCGATCACTTCCGGGGTGCCTTTGTCCATCGGCGGCGACGCTTTCTCGAATCTCGACACGTCGCCGTTCGGCTTTTCTTCCCGGTTCACCGGCCCGTTTTCCCCGACTTTCGAGGGATCGACGTCTACCTGCTGCGAGTCGACGACTCTCTGGCTTTGTTTCGCCGCCGGTTTCGTCACCTCCGGCTTCTCCTTCTTCGAGCTCTTGTTGCACACGCAGCATTTAAACATGGTCGATATCGATTAAAGATTCTCGTCGTATCAGCGATAAACGCTCGACCGAGCCTTCGTTCGGTGCTTTTTGAATTGATAGGCCGTTGTATGCGCGAACGCACTTGTATGTCGCGCGGCTTTTTTTCACCCGTTATCGTTCTCTGTCGGTGGCAGACAGACACGAGTTCTCGATTCGCTTCAACGAATCGATCTGAATGCCACGGCGATATCGATCTCGTTTGGTGCGTATACCGACGATGGAAGAGTACATACAGTTTCAGATGAAACGTGTATGAAACAGGGATTGTAACAATGTAAAAGATTCAAAATTCTTGTCGTATCGTTTCGTTTGAACGCCGCAATTTAATAGTAACAGTCGTAAATATAAAATGGACGCGAAGCGTATTTCAATATGAAGAATACTTGGATAAGCTACGTTCGACTGACCCGTCTCGGACGAATGTATAATCGGGTGTATGTAATGTAATATTTTAATTCGACCGCGTGCGTTCCGCTATTCTTTCTCAGACTGGGAAACTAGGCTACCGAATATTTCACTTCAACCGGATTTCCCACGGGAATCACGCACTACAAACTGTTTGGTATAAATTCCATTTGCTCACAGCCTTTGCTATGCGTTCACGGTTTATACCCGTCAACGTCGGGAACCAACAATTAAGTGCGCAGATCAGCGAAACAATAAAATCATTAATTAACGCCTATCGTTTCCTTTCTCCACGCGAGCTAAGATAAATATATAATTGAACATATGTTAACAGCCAACGTATGTTGAAGATATAACGTATATTGCTCGTTGTAACAAACGTATAGAATATTTGTACGTGAAATTACTTCAACTGCCTCAACGATTCAAAGCTTCTGGCAAGCAACAATATTTATAAACACTTTGATAACAATACCTTCTAGAGAACGTGATCACGACACTTGCTAGAAATCGTTGCTCAGCGAAATCTATGTATGACATATATTTTCCCCGCGAAATGGCGCGATGATCGATTCCAACAACGCCCAAGTTTACGTTTTCAAGATTATTCAAGAACGACGCGTGTCCACGAAACGTGTTCGAAATTTAGAGGGACGACTCGAAAATGTTTTAGGTCGTTTTCACCTTGCGACAGCCTCCCGGTTATAGAGAACACGAAGAAGAAACCGAGTCTTGCGTCGGAAAGAGAAGGCACGCGTTTTCCGACGACAGTCGTGCATCGCACATCCTCCCGATGTCTACCGTGTCCGTGTTTCTCATAATCACGGTAATCAGAATGAAACGAGTTTCGTCCACCCGATGATTCGTAGGTCAACGAATGATGACGCATGTAAATGATATCGTCACGAGCACATGTCGTTTCAGTGCACGCAAACGGCACGACGAACAGGATTACGTACAAACAAACGCCAGAACGTTTCCACGTACATTTCCACGTCTGCGATGAATCACTTTTACGAGCCCCGTTACGCACCAAGTAATAAATAAAATATCGGAAATTGTTACACGGCTAATCTTGGACTCGGGACCGTGGTCAACGTGCGTCTATATTTCGCACGGTTTCAACTCGGTGAATTATCGGTACTCGGTTTTGTCAACAAAAAGAAGTAGGTTCTTTGTACGCCACCCAAATACTAATTGACGAACCGCCTGGACGCTTGAGATTCTCAGAATGCTACTGGCACCGGTCGAAAGAGGTAACCTCGAATGTACAGCGTTCGCTGCGTGTGAAACAGTGAGATTAATTCAAGGAATCCGTAAGGGTGGAGTATCTACCCTCAAAAACACTCTACTTTGGAAGCACCCGGCGCAATACATACTCCGCTACTTGGGGTTTCGACCGGCACTCAGCGGTGCTGCCGCAGGGCGGTCGAGACCCGAAATTGTTGCAGCTTCCTTAGGCACAAAGAGCCACGTGCACCGGGGGAACTTTCGAAAAGACCCGGTTTCTATTAGAAATCGCCACAAAACATGTCAATGACGGGGGACACAATGAACGATTTGTCCAGAACGAGTTTCTGATCACGACAACGCGATTTCCGCTAGCTACGAATCGTTCCAACACGCTGCAACGTCTTTCTATTAATTGTTACTGAACCATCCGCAACGCACGAATAACAATTTAAGTTCTTAACGTTTTGTTACATCGAGAATGACATATATAACCAAACAATTATGCATTACGAACGGTTCCCAGTATGCTCCTAAACGTGTTCTACACATTATCGAAAAGAATTGTGTGCAGGAAAGTACCTACTGATAGACACTATCGATATCTAACAAAGTAAATAAATATATGGTTATCAGAAAGAATATGAGGTCGTGTTCGATTGTGAAGTACGATATGAAATTAGGTATATCCGAGTATTTAAAAAAAGACTAAGAACGGAAAAGTCCTGGCGTACGTGCCAGATTAAAAATCCTAATTCTTCGGACGATCGTACGATATCTTCGTTGAACAATGCGATATCGTGTCGTGTCAGTAAAAAACGAGAAGTCGACTTGTACTTACGATTTTTCCATGTGTCTAGAACCTTTTTAAACACACCAGGTACCATTCGCGAATCGTCCTCAGTCTCGTTGTTAATATCTGGCATGTTTAAAGTATTTTCTCCCGACTTGTACTTGGTACAAACGTAAAAACTGACGTGCTCGATACGTAACCGATGAACGATGATGACTGACTCACATCGTCAGCTTTCACGATGGAATTTTAATCTCGCGTCAGAATCACAGGACCGTATCCACGTGACCAATTTAAAACCTAACGTAAAATCTGGGAAACGGGCCTTTTCACAAATCAACTTCCGAAATATTTAAATAAAACGTACGGAAAGCGATCTCGATGCAAAGTCGATAAACTCGTGTGTTGACCCATCATTTTGTTAAATTCGATCAGTTTCTGCGTCGAACGTATAATCGAATAAGTATAACTTACTTGACTACTAGACAGAGTCTACGTACTTATAACAAATCATGACTGCATACAATAGTATTCCCAATTTGTAATTCCACGCATGGTTTTAGTTCGGACATTTAGATTGTCATTTTGAGAAGGAGAATGACTTATTCAATAAACGCTGCACCACTTCTCGTAATCGTAAAGCATTGAAACGTGTTGCCAGGTGTCAAATGTCAGGTGCAGCAAAGTGTGAGTCACGATCGTAACACAGCAGGAGGTATACAGAAGCATAACCGTGTTCCTAACCAAACCGAATGCACCTTGGCATGATTTCTCGATGAAATCGCAATTGCAAATGTTGCGATCGGTTATTAAACGTTCAATAAACTCTATCTACGCATGCACATGTATGCGCATTATATTTATACGAATGATATTACGGTATGAACACTGCGGAAACCCGTAAATAGCCAAATGTTTCCAGCAGAGTTCCTACAGTGCCTAGTGGCTGTGGCGTATACTAATGAGAAATACTGGAAAATTGACGCAGATTTACTTACGAATACGAATATGAAGCCTTATTGAAGCTCGGTAACATGCACTGTCATTTGATGACAATCGACTTGACAACACACAACAAACACGATACACAAGTGACGAGACATCAGTCTGACATTTCTACGTACACCGACAACTGGGGCGTTTGCCGGATACCGGAAGTACTACCCTTGCTATTGTGCGAGTTTCGAGCTACATATTGCACATGCGCTTGTACGTTCAAACTCGTGGCGTATCCGTAAAATCAGAAAAAAATATATTTCAGATTTCGCGCCATCGTTCCGCAATTATAACTGCGATACGTTATTAATAAGAATGAAAGAATCGGATACAAAATAAGCATTCCGAATTATTATTGTACTACATACGATGCGCTTTAAATTAGACGAAATGTTCGCAAAGGCAAAGAAATACTAGTGTAAGAGTACTAGTTGGAATACTTACGTGAAATAAACGCATCGCGAACAAGTGCCTATATACCGGCTGTAGTTACACGAGAGTACAGGGATTTCATTGAACGCCGGTATGTCACGGCCATGGATTGCTGAAATTTAAAATGACACCATCCTCAGCTCTACGATTCTTTGGAGAATAAAATATATTATGGCACACGAATAGTGTATTGACGTGCAAATTTTGTAATTGAAACTTGAAACCTGAACTTCACTGTTCCTCAACGCACGGCACGATGATCTATTTTACTACTGCCATCTGGATTTGATTCGGTTCCTCGAAAAAAGTGACCACTATCGTTCGATGAGTCACAATTTTAGCTAAATTTTTAACAGTAATTATTATCATGCGGTATAAAGTTTCGTAATAATTTGACACGTCGACCTAATTTCAAAACACGATCATTGGCACTGGGAATTTACGTATTCATTTAAAAAAGTGATTTTTCATTCAACTGTCTAACTGCAATCGTGTTCTACATTACAACGTCTGCATTATGAAGTAATCAAGGTCATTAACAAACGATAAAATAAAATACGGGACATCGTATGACCGTCGAAATGAACACAAAATTTACATTTATTCAGCCTGTGGACATTCTGAGAAGCATACCCCAGTATCATATATTTCTAGAGGCATGCTTGGCTCTTTGGTTCGTTTGGTTTATTGGTAGAAAGTATTTTGGCAATCATAGAAAGATACCATCCGAAGAAGAAGTCGAGAGGAAGCTCGCAGAATGGAGACCCGAACCGCTTATAAATAATCCACAGACGAATCACCCGTCTTTAAACCCAAGATCTGTCACATCGAGAGCTGGGAAGAGAATAGTGGTAGATGGAAAGGATTGTTTGAACTTAGGTACGCACAATTACCTAGGTTTAACAGAAAACAGTGAAATAGAGAGAAATGCGATAGCAGCGGTGAGAAAATACGGAGTTGGCTCTTGTGGCCCACGTGGATTCTATGGTACCGTCGACGTTCATCTTGAACTGGAAGAACGCTTAGCAGATTATACAGATACAGAAGAAGCAGTCGTATATTCGTACGGATTCAGCACTATTGCATCTGCGATTGCAGCCTACTGCAAACGTAAAGATCTTATATTCGTAGATGAAAACGTGAATTTTGCTATACAAAAAGGACTGGACGCGACCAAGGCTAACATCAACTACTTTAAGCATAACGATGTGAACGATCTCTCTGATTTATTAAAGAAACAAGCAGAGCTTGACGAAAGAAATCCTAAGAGGGCAGCTAGAACTAAACGTTTCTTAATAGTAGAGGGCATTTATATGAACACTGGATGCATCTGTCCGTTGCCAGAATTGGTTGCACTTTGCAGAAAATATAAACTAAGAATATTTGTCGACGAATCGATATCGTTCGGAACTCTTGGTGAACATGGAAAAGGTGTTACTGAACACTTCGGAGTTCCCAGACACGAAATTGACATGATCATGGGTAAACCATTTCGTTTACGTCAATAATAAACTCTTTTTATTATTATACATTGGCATGTTGTACTTTGCAGGATCTCTAGATTGGGCAATAGGATCTATCGGTGGTTTTTGCGTGGGTACGTCGTTCGTTATTGAACACCAACGTCTGTCTGGACTCGGTTATTGTTTCTCCGCATCTTTACCACCACTTTTAACAGCTGCAGCTATCACTTCCTTAGAGATCATGAAAAATAATCCTGAGATATTTAAGTCGTTGAAAGACAATTGCCTAGCCATGAACGATGGACTTCGGAAGATTCATTGCCTGGAGTGTTCGAGTTTTCCAGAATCCCCAGTGAAACACGTGTACTTGAAGAATAGAATGAATCGTGCCACGGAACAAGAGCTGCTTTCCAGTATCTCTGACAGATGTATTGAAAATAATTTAGCAGTCATAACTCCGGTCTACTTGGAAGTAGAAAAAAACTTACCCAGGCCTAGCCTCAGACTTTGCATTTCTGCGGTTCTCGACAAAGACGACATCGATTTTGCATTGAACGTGTTAAAAAACTGCGCTGAACAAGTCTTGTCAGCACGGATCGAAATGAATCAAGAGATTTTCAAGTAGTACTTTCAGATCGAGACAGACACACTTTGTATTTAATTTTCGTTCACTAGTCAATGTATAATTATTTATATATTGTCTGGTTAAACAGAGATCAAACTTCGATCATCAAAGCAAAGTATTTTGTTGCCTATGTAGAGATTATATTTTACTTGATGCCATGCCATTGTGATAATCAACTGTTTACACATGTCAGAGATCGTCTTAGAAACACTTGTTGCATTTACGATACAAAGTTTTATTATATTTATTGCATTTATTAAGAATAAGATGTAAAATGTATACCGCAAAATGTGCTTGGGAAGCATATGTTTTAAATAAATTGTACATGTCCCGATTTAAAAAATTAATAAATTATTTTTGAACTGTTCACTTCCAAGTATTTTCATTTATCCTCTCACAACTAATTAATAAAATGAATAGTTTTAAATATTTTCGCGGCTGGACGTTTATATCTCTGAAGCACATCCGCTTTATTCGTATAATAGAATTTAAATATGGCGGAACTTCCTCCTTCTTCTACACACTGTACCCGTAAACTTTGCCAAGGTGAGGGAAGCTTGTCTCAACGTTTCTGTAATAAAACTACGATTTATCTGGTTTCTATTTGCAACAATTACTTTACGGCACTGTTCTCGTCACGGTACGACATTAAGAACGCGGAGAATAAATAGGATTTTTATTTTTTCACATAAATAAGAATTTGCCAGGTTACCGTTCCACGTGCTCGTAACTGAGACGATTGAAATTTACGAATGCAATAATATCCGTGTCTTAAACACATGCTCGGAACATTCGTTTTCTTATGAGGCTTTTATTTTTTAACGAAATGATGATAAAACAAAGCGTCTGATAATTCGAGCACCGCACAGACGCTAGAAATAGTGGAACCCATCTGTGTGCGAATTATAAGATTATACATTGCACGCGTGCAGTCTGACTCAGTTTTTGTAGGGAAGATTTTATAACATCGGCGGTGAATCGGATTTTGATCAGTTTAAATCATTTTTTCAGTCCTTAAATTGTATCATACTGTCCCTGCGCACACGTCAAGATGGGCAGGGAGGACAAGGCAACGTGGAAATCCAATTACTTTACGAAACTCGTTGTAAGTATATATTTCGATATATATATTTTATGAAAATGTCTAGACACGCTTGTAACTGTGCGATGTTTTTTATAGCAACTGTTGGATGACTTTCCCAAGTGCTTCATCGTGGGTGCTGACAATGTCGGTTCCAAACAAATGCAACAAATACGCATGTCTCTCCGCGGTAACGCCGTAGTATTAATGGGAAAGAATACTATGATGAGAAAAGCGATCCGCGGACACATTGAGCGGAACGCGGCGCTTGAAAAGCTCCTTCCGCATATTCGTGGAAACGTTGGCTTCGTCTTTACTCGCGGAGATCTGATCGAAGTGAGAGACAAGCTCTTGGAGAACAAGGTCAGAGCACCAGCCAGAGCAGGTGCTATTGCACCATTGAGCGTAATTATTCCTGCTCAGAACACTGGTCTCGGACCTGAGAAGACATCCTTCTTCCAAGCTCTGAGCATTCCTACCAAGATTTCCAAGGGTACCATCGAAATTATTGTGAGCAAACGAGTCGCTTCAAATATGTAGTTCCTTTCTCGAACAATTCGAAAATCTAATGCGCGTTATTACGTTTCAGAACGATGTACACATTTTGAAACCAGGTGACAAAGTAGGTGCTTCCGAAGCCACTCTCCTCAACATGTTGAACATCTCTCCGTTTTCGTACGGTTTAATCGTCGAACAAGTATACGATTCTGGCACTATCTTCGCGCCAGAAATTCTAGACATCAAACCGGAAGATCTCCGGGAGAAGTTCATGGCCGGAGTCGCAAACCTTGCTGCCGTTTGCCTAGCCATCGGCTATCCTACGATAGCGAGCGCTCCTCACAGCATTGCCAATGGATTCAAGAATCTATTGGCGATTGCTGCAGTCACCGAGGTCGAATTCCGTGAAGCGGCTACGATCAAGGAGTACATCAAGGTTAGTATCTATTACATGCTTATTAGCGTCGTAATAACGGTCTATTTTGAATAATGACATGATGAACATCTTGTCTGAGAATTCTACGTGATAGTGCCGGAACTAGAAATAGTGGAACCCACCGGTACTGTAGAATTTTTGTCGAGAAAAGCGTATAAACGCAGTCTGATAGAACACGTCGCTCTCCTCGTTTACGTGAAACGAACGTACCTCGTGCGAACTGAATATGGTACTTTTACAGGACCCGAGCAAGTTTGCTGCCGCAGTTACCGTTGCTGCACCAGCTGCGGCTGCTGCCGAAGCACCTGCTGCCGAGAAGAAGGAAGAGAAGAAAGAGGAATCCGAGTCCGAAGACGAGGATATGGGATTCGGTCTCTTCGATTAAAACGTATACCGTTACGTGATGTGATTACGTAATGTTAACGAACCAGACCTTCGAAGGTGTTCAAAACGTTGGAATAAAAAAAATGATTTCTGACATGTGTTCTGTGAATCCAGCCCCGTCCCTTGTTATTTTCCTATTTTCCTGTGTAGTTTCATCATTTTATATCACATAATATAGGCGATTATCTACGTGATATAACTGATACTGAATTGTCACTCGATATCATTGATAAAATTTGAAAAACTGTGGTGCAATAATCTAGACGAATAATTGTTAAATTGTCTATTCGGCGAAAGAAGTTATATAAGTTCTTGTCCGATGATTAAACTATACGAAAGTATGGGGAACGTAAAGGTATGAACTCGTCTCGTGTAACTGCGAAGTTTAAGTATACGGTTCTAATGTGTGCATGCAATAATCGGTAATGATGCATGATTTGTAAATAATAGGTATACGTCTAGGCAAAATCGGCGGACGCGACTATTCTGCACTTAAAAAATGTCACTACTCATCTGTGCACTATCAGTGAAAGAATTAAATAAAAACCAAGTATATCGCTTAAACTGATCCCAACGATTACATGTATGTTACCTTTCTGACATTAGATATATACTTGTAAAGAAAACAATGATTACTTGTGTAAATACGCGGTTACTCAAGTTTCAGCGATACGCGCAAACATGACTTGACAGTATTTTAAGCTGATATCTCCGAGCCTCTAAACGCTTGTTACTCGGAAGTTGCGGTAGGAGGGTATAGGTATGATTATCTTGTATTTATAAACCATCGAAAGTGACGGGATAGTTCGTACAAGACTCAGAACTGCTCAGAGCCAGAGGATCGTGGTGTGGTTAATGTACTTGCATTTGTACGACGCGTGAATGGTGTTGTGCTTTATTTCACTTGATTACACTGTAGAATTTTGATCATCTAGTTAAATTGTGCCTCGGTGCAACTCGGCTCAAATCGGATTCAGTCGATACCGTCGATACTGCGCGAATTCTGTTTCAAGCATTAAATTTTTGAAAAAAGGAAGAGCTACTCAATAATTTAAGATCGACCTGTACAACCATGGGTTTATTATCCGAGGGCAGCCCTTTAGATTGGGAAAAAACGAAGGATCTTGCTGATCACGTTCGAAAACATGGGATTATTCAATTTATTAACCTGTATAAGAGACTCAGAGACCGCCAGGGTGATATACTCAAATGGGGCGATGAGGTAATGTTCATTTCTCAGTTTCCTACATCTTACACAACATTCGTAAATTCACCGTGCAATGTCACGCGAAATTAAGTTAAGATAGACTCTATAGCAGAGAGTTCTGCGTGCCTCTGTTGCACAACGTTTAATTGCTATAAAGAAAATGTTCACGTTCCTTAATGACCACAATTAATCTTTAACTCTACAAAGATCAACCTTCTACGCTTCTCTAGATTATTTATAGTATAATTTTAATATTATTTGCTATCTATATATAAGTTTCCTGCTCGGGGTTACATGGCATTCTTGATAAGATTATTGATTGAAGCAATAAATGTTGCAGGCAATTGTAGCTCTTGGAACTATTACAAGATACGACCTTGAATTTTCTCCACCTATAACTTAGAGCTAAGCCTGACTCAGCTTAGGTTTAAATCCAACCTTAGCGACCATTTTAATATTCCTGATAAAAGACTTTTAATTCCTAATAAATCATTGATTTCAAAACAGGTGGAATACGTACTCGTTAAGTTTGATGATGAAGCAAAAACTGCGAAACTTAGTTTAAGAGCTGCCGATATACTACAGGTCTTAAATGAGAAAGAACAAAGTGATCCAGAGTAAGCCTCTTCCTTTCGGAAAAGAATTTAATCCCAAATCTATTTTGTAGTACATATGTCTATATTTCATGTTAAAACGCGTTTAACGATATCACTTTTCCACAGCAATATTAAATCGTTATGGAGACCCGAATATGGTGCTTACATGTTGGAGGGAACACCGGGGAAACCGTACGGTGGTCTATTGGTCCACTTTAATATTGTCGAAGCTAACATGAGATACAGAAGGCAAGAAGCGTCCAAGTTACTTGGACCTAATGAAGTTTTAATGTCTTTAACCAATTTCCCAAGGTGTGTAAATTTGTGTGTACATTGGAACATCGTTCGTCAGATACGTATCGACAGTATGTGAAATATATTTTTATAGAACAGGGGCACAAGATTTCACTGATCCTCCCACGCGCTCCACTCCTGACGACGGGGCAGCGAGAAGTTTATTTTTCCCAGACGAAGCTATTTATCCAGGTCATCCACGATTTAAAACATTGACGAGAAACATAAGGAAACGACGCGGTGAAAAAGTTGCCATAAACATTCCTAGTAAGCATTCGCTTTACCCCTGCTCGTGTCTCTGAACCTTGACACGAGATCCATCTGTTTACAGTTTACAAAGATGAAAATGTACCAAGACCGTTCAAAGAAGATTTCAGTAATCTGGTCGACGACGAATCAAATTATGCTGCACAAGAAGATCACATTTACATGGACGCTATGGGTTTTGGGATGGGTTGTTGCTGTCTACAGCTGACTTTCCAGGCTTGTAACATACAAGAAGCGAGGACGTTGTACGACCAGTTAGCACCGTTGTGTCCGATAATGGTCAGTAACTCTTAAGAGAATAATTATACTTCGACAAACTCTGACGGCCTGGAATTAGCACATACTTTCGCGTATACTTTACAGAATAATTGTTTAACATTCGACAGTTGGCTCTAACTGCTGCCAGCCCGTTTTACCGAGGATATATAAGCGACGTCGATTGTCGATGGAACGTGATATCTTGTTCTGTTGACTGCAGAACGCGGGAGGAACGTGGCCTAAAGCCTCTGAAGGAAAACAAATTTAGAATAAGTAAATCTAGATACGATTCCATCGATTCGTACCTCAGCGAACAAGGAGAGAAATACAACGATGTGCCTTTGACGTACGACGATGAAATATATAAACAGCTCTTAGACAATGGAATTGATAAATTACTCGCGCAACACGTAGCACATTTATTCATCAGGGACACCGTATCTCTGTTTTCTGAGAAAATAAATCAAAACGATGCGGAGGATACCGATCACTTCGAAGTAACTATCGTCGTTATTACTAATCGTGACCGTAAAAATAGGACTTCGTACGATGCGAACACATAAATCGATCGTTTCAGAATATACAATCGACGAATTGGCAAACGATGCGATTTAAGCCACCGCCACCGAATTCCTCTATAGGGTGGCGAGTGGAATTCCGTCCGTGCGAGGTTCAGATCACTGATTTCGAGAACGCTGCAATTGTCTGTTTCATCGTTCTTTTGACAAGGGTCATTTTGAGCTACAAGCTGAACCTTTTGATACCTATTAGTAAGGTCGACAAAAACATGGCCCGGGCTCAAAGAAGGAACGCCGTCGTAGCAGAGAAATTTTGGTTCCGCCGAGACATTACATCGGATGCGAAACAGCAAGATGATGGACAACCAGAATATACCGAGTTCACTGTTAACGAAATCATCAATGGAAAGGTATCACGACGCCTCTTTTTCAGGAGCGAAGCAAATCGATGGAGTATAAACGAACTTAAAGGTATTGTTTTATTTCAGGACGGAGTCTTTCCTGGTTTAATACCGTTAGTGAATTCGTATTTAGCAAGCATGGACGTAGATGCTGATACTCACTGTACTGTACAAGGATACATGAAATTAATCCAAAAGAGAGCCTCTGGCGAGTTACTAACGACTGCCGCATGGTTGAGGAAGGAAGTTCTTTCACACCCAGAGTACAAGTAAGCACTCCTTTTCGGACAGACGCGTAACATTTTTAAAAACGTTTGAAACATTTTCCCACATCTTTAACTCTACGTTTCATTGATACAGACAGGATTCCGTAATAACGCAACGCATCAACTACGATTTGTTAAAAAAAGTACAGAAGATCGTATCTAACGAAATATCGTGTCCGGAATTACTTGGGACGTGTATATCGTCCAAGACTAATGAAACTATACCTGCGGCAGTGGCAAAAGCAGAGAATATCTCGCTATGAGACGTTGCTGTTGACGTCGACGAGCTTAAATAGATCGTAATTAGTTTGAAACTAATTCTTATTTATTTTAGTACGCTTCAGATGTTGTTGTACGTACTTTACTACACTTAAACTTGTGTGTTCAAAAACTATGGTTCAGTGGTCGGAAAAGAAGAAAAATAACATTCCATGAATTAATTTTGTAAAAACACGATATCTGTCTTAACGACGAAGGAACCGATCATGATACAGTTTATTCATACGATTAAACACGAATCATTGAAGGAGCGTACATTCTGTCCTTTTAAGATCGGAAGTTGTAGCTAGCAGGTAAACGAGTAGCTTTCTCAGATCAAATGCATTTTACATTGTCTTGTTTTTTTTATAACTTTCAAATTTTTTTGTAATCTAAGTAAAACCGGAACATTATGTTTAATGTGACATGCTTTTTACACTATAATGTCATTGTTGTGTTTCACGTTACAATACTATATTGTTTATTTAGTGATAGACATAATTCTGTAACTCTCATTTTCGAGCCACGTTGGTATTCGGAAAGTATAAAATTTACAAGTAATAACATTCGTATTTGAAAAGCATATATTTTTATAGGTTTGCATTTTCATTATATTACCAATCTTTCTGTTCCTAAACTTGTCCTGTAGCAGATGTAAGTGTTCCAAAACAGAGCTACTACTTGTACTACTAGAACCTGATATTGTAGACTTACGACATAAAAGTTAATTAACTGTACCATAGGCCAAAGCTGAAACAATGTCGGATTCACCAGTTGTTCTCTTACGAAACTAGTTAAATATGTGTAGTACAAGTTGAGTAGTAAATTGCCAATTTATATTAATCTGTATTACCTTATAATTATTCTTTAAAATATCGGGATACTCGTTGCGCAGCTTCACTTTTAATTGTTCTAAATCGTTCCCTTGTAAAATGCCGATTGTCGACAGTAAAACTGCCAAGAAAGAGGGTGCGAAAAGCAGCTGATCGCAGCACACCTTCTTTAACACTACGAGTCCTCCTTTCGAACCGATACGTTTGTCTAATATTCCATACCAGGTTCTCAAAGTAGGTCCCTGCCACATGATTTACGTAAGCTGTACGCAACAATCATTACGCGATCTTACGCAACAATATGTATCGTGCATGTCATTAAATGGCGTATTTAACAAGATGTTGGCGTAATTGTTAATGATTTCAATGAACGGGGATGATACGTCGAACAATTGGAAATGGAGATTTTAAGCACATTTGCATCGGCAGCTTTTTTACTTACAGCTACAAAAAATCCAATACTCCCAAACTGTGCTGTCCTTACAAAATCTAAATCCTTCCATTGTCGTCGTTCAACTACGTTTTGCGCGATCTGATCTCCAAGTGCCATTAAAGTGCCTGTCCAAATTATTATTATTTTACATTATGTGAAAGATCACAGATTCTCGGCATTTTCGAAGCATCTGTATCTATTTGTTTACCAGCTTGCACCGCTTGAGTAATTAACGGATATTTCGATAATAATTTCCGATACGATTTGGTAATATTCCAAAAACTTGTAGAGAATGACATTTTGTTCGAAAAATTTTCATAAAGATCTATCAGAATTTTATGTTAAGTTACTCATTAAATTCACATGCATTATCCGTCTTTGACTTAATTCCGATTATTCCAAACGAGTACCCTTACGGTCAACGCATTTTATGGTTCTTATGTTAAAAACACACGTGATTAGTATATTTTGACCACGTTATGTGTCCGTTTGACATACGCGAAAAATGAACGTAGTGGGTAACACGATCATAAGCACGTGGATTTATCCGTTTACAAAGGATTTGTAATCCATGAAACTCTATACCAGTCGTAGAGCATATACTACTGTTCCGCACTGTTCCTCAATGACCTGAAGACATAGATTTTATCAGGATAATCGCGTATGGCTATATAAATGTTATAAACTATAAAACGTCATACCGTCGTACCGTCGCAACGTCGCACCAACCATGGTCGGTCGTCGCAGTCGCACCGTCGCACCGTCGAGTATTGTTAGTAATATGCGTGTATTGACCCATGCGCACTACAACTGTCAGAGAGTCAGAGAGTAAAGATGGCAATGAGAGGTGGCAGAGGAATCCTTTTCCTCGGAATTTCGTGTATTTTCTTATTAAAATTGTGTAATGGAGCCGCGACAGACATTGAATTAGACGCGAAAGCACAGTTATTACATAGGCTCGATAGTTTGAATCTGTTATTGTACACATTTTTACTAATATTAACTGTTTTAACAATATGGACATTTAAGCACCGTCGTCTTAGGTTCCTCCATGAAACTGGTCTAGCTGTCATTTACGGTAAGTCGTCTGCTATCATTCACTTTTTACATTAACTAGACATGATTGCATATTGAGTAGATTTCGATCCCGATCGTTGTTTATAACGATAGCTTTTCATTTCGCCTATACGTGTACAGGTTTATACGTTTTATATATACCTGTCCGATATCTATCCATTTAGGAAAACGCATTGTATAATATCCTTTTTATATGCTATTAAAACTTAATTGCCGATGTTATCGACAAGATTATATGCGATTAACGCGTGAAATGAAAGTACATATTTAACTTGCATCTATTACAAGACAAGTCGAATACTTTGTATCAGGTATGGAATTTTGATCAATGCTTTTAGATGATTAATGTCTCTGTTTGAACTAGTACGAAAGTATCTATGTATACATACAAAGAAGTTTGAACATTACATGTCACGTTGTACATCCGTACGCAGTTTCGAAAATTTACGTTAAGGACAGACGTGATTACATGTAATGGTATCTTTTAGGATTAATTATTGGAGCAATAATTCGTTATGGCTTCACGTCGAGTAGTACCATTCTCCACATGCCCGTTGTGCCAGACAACAGCAGTAAATATAATCAATCAGTTCCTCCAGACACGTTATGGCTACGTTTTCCAGAAGACAAAGGAGGTGGCATCATCAAGAATAAAACGTTCGCTTATTCCTTCAGAGGAGAGATTTATAAGCAGGATAACGAGATAGACTTGAAGGTAATGGTCGTTCTCGATATCAGTAGCAGTCGTTTGTATTGTCAAAGTAAAACTGAATCATGAATAAAAGGGCACAAAAACATTTTAACAGGCTACTTTCGATCCTGAGATATTTTTCAATATTATTCTGCCACCGATCATATTTCACGCTGGGTACAGTTTGAAACGAGTAAGTAACATCACGCTGTGATGAACAATCGAGATCTACGTACGGTCACGTTACGTTTCTGTTGTCTGTTTCAGAAATACTTCTTTAGAAATTTGGGAGCAATTCTTATGTATGCTTTAATTGGTACATCTATATCAGCTTTTGTTATTGGGTAAGTTATTAATAAGGAGGAATCTGTTATGTACATGAGTGTAACCAGTAGGAATATAATTTCTCGTGACGATAATCGGTCATTTCTTTCGTAGCTTTTGCGTGAAATGTTTGTCGTGATAATTCTGCGTCCATAGGTCAGTTAGATTGAACGTATCTGTCACTTTCCTCACAGGCTGTAGATAAAATGAAATATTCCTTGTAACACGAGGACATACTTTTTTTCTTTAATCAAACGTTCGTTTTGTGTATATATACGTCGTCTCCTTTTCCTTCCAGAGCTTTGATGTATGCCTTTGTACGATTACTACCGCATCATTCTGATTTTACATTTTTGGATACTTTATATTTTGGTGCATTAATATCTCCCACGGATCCACTGACAATAATTTCTATTTTCAATGATTTACACGTAGATGTAAATTTATATGCTTTAGTATTTGGAGAAAGTGTATTAAATGACGCTGTTGCGATTGTACTTAGTGGGTATGTATACGAAAATACGTATCGATGATTTTCACGCGTAATTTTAATTAAATGCGTATACGATTTGTTGTACATATGTTTCGTTACAGTGCCATACAGAATTATGGGGAACGTTATCAGTCGCAGTCAGGCGAATTCGAAACCGTAGCATTTTTCCAAGCGTTCGGCGATTTCGTTGGAATATTCAGCTTGTCTCTGTTCATTGGTGCCACCATGGGCTGTATCACTGCTTTGTTAACTAAATTTACTAGGGTCAGAGATTTTCCTCTTCTTGAATCGGCATTGTTCGTTCTGATGTCTTACAGTACCTTCTTAATTGCCGAAGCATCCGACCTCACAGGTAACGTCCCGTTACAGCATTTAAAAATCTCAATTACATCCAATTTCATCGCTCCATAACAATTGTTTAAACACAGGTGTAGTCGCTGTCTTGTTCTGCGGCATATGTCAAGCACATTACACGTATAACAATTTAAGTCCGGATTCACGTCAACGGACGAAACAATTGTTCGAACTTTTAAACTTTTTAGCTGAGAACTTCATATTCAGCTATATCGGTGTTTCGATGTTCACTTTCCCGAAACATCACTTCGATCCAGGATTCATTTTCGCAGGATTCGTATCCTTATATCGTACTATAGAAATTATCGTTTTACGACTCGCGTGTCTTTGGTAAGATCCTTAACCACCCTGTCGTAGCTTTGCGCGTTGTTAGGTCGCGCAGCTAACGTGTATCCGTTGTCTTTTATATTGAACCTAGCTCGTAAGCCGAAGATATCGTTGAACTATCAACACATGTTGTTCTTTGCTGGCTTACGAGGAGCTATGAGTTTTGCTCTGGCTATTAGGAACACTGTCTCTGATGCTCGTCAAGCCATGCTAACGACGACGAGCCTGATCGTAATTCTAACGGTCATCTTCCAAGGCGGAGCGACGACCCAGTTTTTGAGCTGGTTTAATATACCGTACGTGTGAATCAACTCTTACAGTCATCTCTTTTTTTACACCTCGTTTATCGAAACCGATCGTTTCCTTCTGCAGAGTCGGGGTAGACGAAGAGATAGAAGGATTGTCACACAATGGGATGCGAAGTGTAAGTGTCACGAATTTGTCACGAATCAGTGTACTGTCACTAGTTTTCTTCTTACAGAAATAATATAACCATTAACACACTGTGTGTGTTCGATTTCTTATGTACCATAGACGTAGAATATTTAGTAACATGCAGTAACAACTTTGAACGAGAACGTGAATAGATGTTAAAATTTAGCTTAGCTTACTAATTACTAATACAGGATTTGGTAATACGATCCAACGATCTTTTACTTTGCAAGATCGTCGGATTTTGTTTCTCTCTTTTTAATGAAAGAGCGTCGGATCTATGCACCGGCTCCTGTATTTGTTTCAAATGAATGTGATTGTTATACATATTGTTTTATAGATTCGCTGGAGGTGCACATAATTTTTGTCATGTTGCTTATTAACATAGACTGAATTTGTTATTTTTATTTATTTATTATGCATACGTGCTACAGTGTGTAAACGATGAACGAATAATCTTTGAATGGTGTACTCACCGTCGTTGAAGTTGAGAGTGTTCAAAAGCAAAATTTTAATAAGGTCAGCCTCATTGGACAATTTATTTCTGAATATCAGAAAGCATCTCTATACACAAAAGCATAACGCTTGAAGGAATATTGATTTTTATTTTTTTTTATTGATCCCATCTCGTGTATACATGTTTATATATGTCTTCAAATTTTAATTGGAAACACGAGTTAAGTAGAGACTGTTTAGACCATCGATTTCCTCGGTTCTTTGTTCGTATTATGTACGTAGACGATTCTCTGACGTACGTAAAGTATTCGAAGTAGCCGAGTGTAATGTTTCCTTAGAAACAAAGCAAGTGTATTTACGCATGAAAGCTTCGAGGTTGATCTCATACCTCTGTACTCTTTGTCCTTCACTCCCACACGTAATTATTCCAACTACTGCGGTGCACCTTTTTAACGTCACGTAATAACGGTCGATGAAAGATTCTGAGAGAGACGTCTTCTAGTTTCACTTACAAAATAACACCGGATCATTCACGCACAGAAATAACAAAGATCATCGTACAGTTTGCACCGAAATTGAATTTGCTGGGTAATCTAGCATGTCTCCTTACGTTGTAACAGCATTGACGAAACTGTTTTGTTTGATCTTAAATACTTACGCTTAACAATTGATCTAGAGAGAAAAGAATACTGGAATTTAACGTACTAATGTTAATAGTCCGGTGGCGAAGGTGGCTTTGGAGATCTGGACATGCGTAGGGAGAGAAGTCCGCCGGTACGTTTTCATATTAATTCCAGAATTGAGTTATGCTATTTATGTGGTCACGAGAAATCCATTTCACAAATGTCTTGTCTAAGAGATCCATACGATTCTATAGTTTTTTGTAGTATACATTTAGTTGTTTGTTACGCAGCCATGCGATGATGATTTTCGTACATTCCAAGTAGTGCCATACGAGTTGCTTTCTGTCGTTAGTACAGAGATAGAATTGAATTTTAAGATAGGAACCGCATCGATCAACATTGTCTTATTAAAATATTTGCAATGACCACTAATTATCGCACCGTGACAATACTTTAATTCATCCTCTGTTTTCTCGGAGGAGCGATGAAGATGTTCCTGGTTTTCTCGTTTGAACGTTTCAAGTGTATCTCTCTAATACATATGTGTATACAATAATTTTATTGAACGAGCAGCTCTATTTAATCAAACGTTCTGCCAAGTTTAACATTTTGATAGTAATATCGCTTGGATGTGCGTCTATTTAAGTTATTTTATTTATTTCCATGAGTTGCCAACTGCATGCGCTTTGACATTTGTTTTTGTATCATTTTTGTTATCCATTCTGTATGTTGATGACTAGTAGTGTACAAAATATTTATATCCATCTTAACAACGTATATTTAAATGGAAACACGATTAACAAGGTATACCGATACACATGACGATGGACGATCAAGCATGTATTTTAATACCTAATAATAACTCGGAATTTATAAATTAAAATGATTACGCAGGAGAAACATGCATACACATTTCGATTTGTTCAGTTAATTATTTTAATTATCTTTTGTGAGCGTAATGTCCTAATGAATAATTTAAAGAGGCATCATTATCATACAGGATGGATAATCATAATATCCTTCACGTTTCACAGTATAATTCTATGCAGGATGGAGCACTGCCAGGCAGTGGCACGAAACCTAATGAAAAAGCGTTACTCGCTAGAATCTGGGGTGACTTCGATACGCGGTACATGAAGCCGCTGTTGACCCATTCCAGGCCTACGTTGTTGGAAACATTGCCAGTCTGTTGCACTCCTTTAGCCAGGATCCTGACGACGACGCAACAAATGACGCAGGTAATTGAGAACGTTGTTCGACTGCGTCGGTTATAGGCTTCTGGATGTCTAACGTCATGGACGCTGTTCCAGGATGAAGGCGTTAGAAAAGCGGATTCAGATTCTGATTTTTGCCTCGAAGATCGTGAATTAGAGCGGCGAAGGACTAGTATTCAACCGGTGAGTTTTCATCAACCTAATCTCAATTACACTATTAATCCGTGCTATCAGCCTAACAGCACAGACGCCACTAATCCAGACGAACCTTACGTAATCCTTAATTTACACAGAAGGTAGAAGTACTGGATATACGGACATAGAAATTTTGTATAAATATTTGCGTGGGAGAAAAAACGATATTTCTTACATCGGTATGAACGAACTTTCGTATCATTTGTACTTAATTTTTCGTGTAATCACAGTTTGAACATTGTTCCAAATTATCTGTCTGTCGTACCACTTACATAAACGAAAGGAGGAAAACACTTGTACAACATAGCCTTTCCATTTTATATGAAAGCAATACCAAGTTCCGGCGTTACGTGGTGTCTCTTAGTGTCTCGAGCTTCTTGTGGCCATCAGCAGTTACAAAAATTTCACTTGTCGACTATGCCTTACTAACTTATAAGTAACTCGCTTGTGCTAAACTCTTTCATATAAAATGTACAGAATATGCATGGAAATCTTATTTTTCTTCACTAAAGGTGTACAGTGATACGCGTACGGAAGATCACATGAATCTTTTCTTCTTTTGCAAACTATTTTGTAGTGTACGTTGAATTTGACTGTGAGAAGAATGTAACGGTATATAAAGTGGAATACTATTGTGTATCACTGTAACGTTTAGGATTTACGGTTCATTAACGATACTGACGGTGTCTTGTTACACTGGCAAAACAATCGGTTAGTCATGAAATATACTGAACTTGAAATGCTGTTGTACGGGCATGAGTTTATTATACGTACATAGTCTTCTTACCAAAGTTATTTTACGAGATGCAAAAGAGAAAATGTATGCAACTGTTCTAGTCGTTAAATTACCTGTAATATACGCATTAAGAATCAATGGATTAGGATTCATTTGAAGATCAGTGTGTGTGTAACGCTATACTTTGACATTTTCTCCTTCACGTAATCTACCTGGATTAAGTGTGAAAAATTCTTATTCCGTTCTATATATATATATATATGTGTATGTGTTTCGTTTCATTCGAAAATTATGTTTAATGTCTGATGTTCTACAAACGAGGTTTTCAAATATAATTTATCGTTAATTTACACGTTGAGAGTTTGTGTTCTTCATCAAATTTATATACTCTTTATCAACGTAGAGCGATCTCTTTAGTCTACATTTGATCGCGCTCTTAACGATTTTTTTAGAGAAAAAGAAATGATGATGATGATGATGATGATGATGATGATGATGAGGACCTAAGAATCATTGGAATGGAAGGATTTATTCCATTAAGAACGTTGTAACGAGACAGAAGCCATTGAAAATAATGTTTTGTGAAGGTTATTTTTAAATACTTTGTACAATATTTGGGGGTAGGAGAAACGATAAAGAAATAGTTACTTCTGTATATACTGAAACGTCTTAATGATACCTTTAATTTGTTTGTACTTATTGATGTTAAACGAAATTCCTGTCGAACGTTCCTGTACTCTGAAACGATCTTTTATTACTTCATTTCTTTTTGTTTCTGGCGCACATTTATTTAAAAACGACATCTCTTAATTCGTGTCAACGATCACGATCGATGTTGTCTAAAATTGTTACGTTTAGTACGTGCTTCTCTTAAATGTTAGAAATAAGTTGAAGTAATACAATATTATGCAACGAGAATAATTGTGCTGTAGGTACTTATAAATTATCGATGTGATGTGTTTTTAATGTAAATGCAACGTACACATTAACAACAGATTTCAAAGGTACACGTAGCGTGATTTTTTTGAAAGTATTAATGTAAGTAGGGTAAAGAATTTCCTGAATCTTTCATTTGTACCAAGAATTTATACGAAATTATCGATCGTAAAATATATTGTAATTGAACATTAAACATAATTTTCAGCGTTCAGTCAATTGTTCTCAAACTATTCTCAGTATGTTCCATTAAAAAATTCTTTTTATTATATTCCGTTCACGGACGAAACGTTACGCTGCAGTCTCTCTTTAGTTTATTTGTACACAGATATGCTGGAGAAGGACCTGATTTGTGTCTATCACTTACAATGGATGTTATTGCATGCTGCCTGAGAAACCAAATTACCATTCAAGGCATTCATTTTCACGTCGAACATGCTCTTTATAAATTGCCGCTTGCACACTATTTATGCCTACTGTAGAAACACTTAGAAACAATTCTTTACACCCGCTTTTCATACATTATTTACAGATCCCCCTCTATGCGATTACACTCACCTCTTAATATTTAATTCTTGGTGTATTGTTCACATAGCACTGCGTATGATTTTATGCACATGTGCTCGAGTTCATTTAATGCGTGTATATAAAAAAGAAAAATGTTCAAGTGTTACGGCACTCTGTGTAAAACAGGATAAATTGACGTTAAACTACTGTGCAATCGGCAAACGATCTTTTCCACTGAACGAGCAACGTTTTATGTCTATTATAATTTTATAAAAGCAAGCGCTTATTTTGATTACGTATTATCAATCGTACTGTACATATTCTTTTATATTTATTTAATTATTAGTCTGTATCGCTTATTTGTATTTGGTTTCTCCACAGACACATGTAAGGGGCTCTCCAAACAGAACTCATTTATAGAAGTGAATGTATAATACAGTTTATTAAGTTGTATACATTTTTGGGAATTTGGCTCGAATTATTTTAAGCATCCAGCGGTATCCTCGTTACTATCCAATATGCCATAAATGTTTATAATTACTTAACATTAACACACGTTGCTTCACACAAATCTTAATTCAGTATGTTTAATTTATAACATTTATAATTTTCTCTGTCGAAGAGAATGTTAATTTCGTCAAATACGTTGCGATCAACGTCTCGCAATCAGATGACATTGAGTCAGAAAATTTGAGCATATGCAACATACGTATAAGTATGAAATTGCTGGTGTCGAATATTACGGTATTATTGTTGTACTATAATTTCTATAAATGTTCTTTATATTTTTCTGCTATTTACTTTTTTTCGGAAATATTGTTTAATATTTTGGATAACGAAAGACATTGGCAACAAAAGGTCGAATGTAAGTATTGTATCAAGAATCAAATAATAAGGAGCAGGCGAGATAACGTGTCTGTGCTGATTAAAAAAAAACAGTATTGTCGTGTAGAATAATCCAAGAAGCCGCCTTCTCCTTATTCGTTGATCCATTCGTTTCAAGTACGACACTTGTACGTAGGAATAAATTATGCTTCAAATACATTAGTTATAAATACGATCCTTGTATGATTATATCTGATTCTGTCAGAATTACCCAGGGATCTTGGACATACGTAAAATTGATAATAATTGTATTCGGTATACTAAATAATGTGTGAGGATCTGAAGACAGATTCTTTATGTATTTAATACTTTGTGGGGCAGCTGGGAACTGTGATGGGAGAAGTTAGTCCGGGACCACTACCATTGAACACACGAGTCGCCTTGCCAGGTCTGGTCGGCAAACATTTATAGAGACTAATTAATATTGGTAAACCAGGCGTTGTCGTTTTATGTGTAATGTTACATGTGCAACTGATAAATGTATACATTTGAGAAGCTTCTATGTGCCGACTATAAAATCTAATACGTACCGTCTGTTTCGAATAATATTTGGAGAACGAATATTTTCATTTAATTCGTAATTCGATAATTTAACAATGTCAGTCTTTTCAGTAATGTACGTATTACATTTATTAGTTACAAGGCTTCGTTATATTAAAAGACAAATGGTAAACGTTATGTATAATTTTTACTTGATTTAACGGAGGTCCTGGCTCGTCGTAGTCATTATATATATAGAAAGATCTTCAATTATTCTATGCTACATTGAAATATGACAATGCGATACATATATTATATAATTGCATTATGCATTCGAAATATAGTCCACCATTCGTAATGAGAGGCAGCGCGGAAGGGAATTGGAAAGCAGACTCGGTCAGAAATTCTATATTTGTAAAGACGTGTTACACATGGAAATAGAATAACGATATTGAAGATCCTTGCAGTAACTTTACGACAATAAATTGTAATGCTGACTTAAAGCTCTTTCAACGTTTTAAAATTTCGTGTTCGAGTAGATATATGTTCAGTATAATAGAATCGATCGACGTTTTCATATTGGATGTGTCTCGCGGTGATTTAAAATTGTACTTGTTAAATCATTTGGACGGGAAACTCTTAATTTCGCTGTTCAGCAAGTTGATTTTGCTGGAATATATAATCATATTTGTATCGAAGGTGCAGGACACTTGTGCTAATACACGAATGTATGTATACCATTTACATAGATAATTTGTATTTGCATTTAGACGTGGAAACGATATAAATTTTAGTATGCAGTGAAAGTAGACTAAAACCTAGTGCCAAAGTTCACAGAAACCACGGTATGAAATGGCTACAAGAAAAAGCTTCGAAATTCTTTGGATGACACAGGATCACAGTATTTATTTCAATAAAGCTGCAAAAGGATACACTATCGAGAACATGGGAATTAAATAAAATGGTATTGTCTTCTAAACTTAACTCAGTTATTTTTTAAAGTTCCGCGATAGTGTCGCGGAATGCATGGCTCGTCGAATAATCACTGATATACAATTGACCACGTACTATTAAGGAGTGTATATGATGTACGAATATGTTCAAATATGATTTATTACCAGTAACGCGTAAAACATGAAATATAAAAGCGAAAATGGAAAAAGAGATACGTGAAATCTTATTTTAGATGTTGGCTGTGAACACTTGACAAAAATATCTGAATACGTAGTTCAAACCTTATAGGACGATTACGAGCAACACGACACGTTGAAAAACTATGTCTGCGATACGTCTACGCAATTCTTTCTAGATTTATTTATATTTAAATTAGTAAATTATTTTAGCTACGCGAAAACCGATTACTGATTGACTTTCAACAATTAACAAGCAGGATTCTAGCACGTGGCAATTACAGATGTTCTTTTCTATACGTTAGTGAATCAAACGATAT